>NC_136474.1:1060571-1166078 GCF_902686455.1 Sciurus vulgaris | reverse complement strand
ATGTAAAGAAAGTGGCAAAACTTTTAATCTTAAGCCTTATTTGCCATCAAAGAATTCATATGGGAGAGAAACTCTACCTACATAAAGAATGTGGCAAAGCTTTTAATCAGAAATTACACCTTACTCAACACCAGAGAATTCATACTGGACAGAAGCTGGTAGATTATTACTTTATCTGAGGTTAATATGTTAAAGATTTTCTCTCATTCTGTCGGTCCTCTGTTCATGTTATTAATTGTTTCCCTTACTGAAATTTTTATTTTGAGTCCATCCCATTTAGTGTTTTTGATTTTTACAAGTTTTGTTAATGAGGTCAGTTTCTAAGTTGACATGGTGTAGGCTTGGTCCAAATTTTTCTTCTATTCAGTGCAGGTCTCTGTTGTACTGCCTACATCTTTAATCCCCTTTGAGTTGATTTTTCCACAGGGTTAGAGATACAGCTTTGATTTCATTTTGCTATGTATGAATTTCCATTTTTTTCAGCACCATTTGTTTAATAGGCTATCTCTTTTCAATGTGTTTTTGGTGCCTTTGTTTAGTATGAGATAAAACTATTTATTTGGGTTTGTCTCTGAGTCTTCTGTACAATTATACTACATGTCTATTTTGGTGCCAATATCATGCCATTTTTGCTATGATTACTCTGTAGATCTGCATTTTGAGCCCCCTCCTTCATTCTTCTTGGTAAGGATTACATTGGCTGTTCTGGATCTCTTGTTTTCCAAATGAATTTCATGATTGTTTTTGTAGTTCCGTGAAGACTGTCATTTGGATTTTAGTAGAAATTGCTTTAAATCTGTAACAGTTTTGGTAGTATGGCCATTTTGACAATATTAATTCTGCCTATCCAAGTGCATGAGAGATCTTTTAATTTTCTATGGATTACCTCAATTTTCTTATTTAGAATTCTAAATTTTCTCTTGTAGAGGTCTTTCCCCTCTTTTATTAGGTTGATTCTCAATGTATAACTTTTGCAAATATTGTGAATGTTGATTCATCACTGATGTAGAGAAATGCATTCATGAGTATTGATTTTATATCCTGTTACTTTTTAAAATTTTTTAATAGGTATAGAAGTTTTCTCATGGAGTTTTTGTGTCTTTTGAATGTAGAATCATGTAGAATCACTATTTTCTTTGGCAAATAGTGATATGCTGAATTTTTACTTACTATTCATGTCTTCTTAATTTCTTTCATCTGTCCAATTTCTGTGGCTCGAGTTTCAAGGACTATGTCAAATAGAAGTGTTAAAAGAGGGCATTTATATTTTCTTCCAATTTACATGTGTAAGGTTTCATTTTTTGGTGTATCTAGAATTATGTTATCCTTTGCCTTAGCATAGATGGCTTTCATCCTGTTGAGGTATGTTCCTACTATTCCTAGATTTTCTAGTGTTTTAAACAGAAATGGATGCTTTGTTTTGTTAAATGAATTATCTCCACGTATTGAAATGACCACATATTTCTCTTCTTTACATCTCCTGATGTGATGAATTATGTTTGTTGATATCCATATGATAAACTTACCTTGCATATCTGGGATAATTGAATTGTGGTGCACCATATTTTTTGTTATAATTATTATTTTTTTTTTTGCAGACTGCCTTTTAATTCAATCCACAGAAATGGGGTACATTTATTCATTCTTATGGTTGTGCACAATGTAGATTCATACCATTCGTGTAATTATATGTGTACATAGGATAATGATGTCTGTCTCATTCCACAATTTTTATATACCCCTCCTCCCTCTTATTTTTATTTATATAATCTAAATTTTCTCCATTCTTCTTTCACCCCCCAACCCCATATCAACATTATATATCATCATTAACTTATCAGAGAATATATATTGGCCTTTTGTTTTTGGAATTCACTTATTTAACTTAGTATATTATTCAATTTCATCCATTTATTTGCAAATGCCATGACTTTATTCATTTTGCCTGAATAATATTTTATTGTGTATATATACCACAGTTTCTTTATCCATTTTTCTGTCAAAGAGTATCAAGGTTGGTTCCACAATCAACATCTGTAGTTATTATAGAAATGCAAATTATGGGCTGAGGTTGTGGCTCAGTGGTGGAGCACTTGCCTAGCATGTGTGGGGCACTGCGTTCGATTCTCAGCACCACATAAAAATAAATAAATAAATGTCCATTGACAACTAAAATAATACTTTAAAAAATGCAAATTTATACAACTCTAACATTACATCTTACTCCAATTATAATGGGCATTATCAAGAACACAAGCAATAATAGATATTGGTGTGGATGTGGGATAAGAGACACACTTTTATATTGCTGGTGGAGTTGCAAATTGGTGCAGCCAGTTAGGAAAGCAGTGTGGAGATTCTTAGAAAACTTGGAATGGACCCACCCTTTGACCCACTTATCCCACTCCTCAGATTATACACAAGGAACTTAAAATTAGCATAGTACATAAAAGCCGCATCAGTGTTTATAGCAGTACCATATTTTTTTATGTATCTTTGTGATTTGACAGACTTTTATTAAGAGTTTTTGGGTCTATTTCATCAGGAATATTGATCTGAAGTTTTCATTCCTTGATGTGTCCTAGTCTTTTTTTTTTTTTATTAACATTATACTAGTCGCATAGAATGAATTAGCAAGGGTTCTCTTCTTTTCTATTTCATGGTATAATTTTCCAGCACCATTTGTTTAATAGACTATCTATTTTCAATGTGTGTTTTTAGTGCCTTTGTTTAGTATGAGATAACCGTATTTATTTGTTTTGTATCTGTGTCTTCTGTACCTATTCTGTGTCTATTTTGGTGAATAATACGATGCCATTTTTGTTACCATTACTCTGTATATCTGCATTGTGAGCCCTCCTGCTTTATTCTTCTTGGTAAGAATTACTTTGGTTATTCTGGATCTCTTGTTTTCCAAATGAATTTTATGATTGCTTTTTCTAATTCTGTGAAAAGTCATTGAGATTTTAGTAGCAATTGCATTAAATCTGTAACAGTTTTTATAGTATGACCCTTTTGACAAAATAAATTCTGCCTATCCAAGTGAATGAGAGGTCTTTTCATTTTCTATGGATTACCTCAATTTTATTATTTAGAATTCTGTATTTTCCCTTGTAGAGGTCTTTCCTCTCTTTTACTAAGTTGATTCTCAATAGCTATTTTTTTGCAACCATTGTGAATGTTGATTCATCACTGATGCATAGAAATGTATTTATGTAGATTGATTATATATCCTGCTATTTTTTCTGAATTTCTTTATTAGGTCTAGAAGTTTTCTGATGGAGTTTTTGTGTCTTTTCATTATAGAATTATGTCTTTGGCAAATAATGATATGATAATTTTTTATTTACTATTGATGTCTTTTTAATTTCTTTTATCTTTCCAATAACTCTGGCTCAAATTTCAAAAACTATGTCAAAAAGAAATGTTAAAAGAGGGCATTTATATCTCTTACATGGGTAAGGCTTTATTTTTGTGTATCTAGAATGATGCTATCCTTTGCCTTAGCATAGATGGCTTTCATTATGTTGAGGTGTGTTCCTACTATCCCTAGATTTTCTAATGTTTTAAACATAAATGGATGTTGTATTTTGTCAAATGAATTATCTCCATGTATTGAGATGACCACATGATTCTCTTCTTTACATCTATTGATGTGATGAATTATGTTTATTGATATCCATTTGTTGAACTAGCCTTGCATCCCTGGGATGAAACCCATTGAATTGTAATTGACCATCTTTTTTGTTATAATTATTTTTTTTATTTTTACAGACCGTATTTTAATTCATTGTACAGAAATGGGGTACATCTTTTTGTTCCTATGGTTGTGCAAAATGGAGATTCATAACATTCATGTAATCATACATGTACACAGGGTAATGATATCTATCTCATTCCACAATTTTTATATACCCCTCCTCCCTTTCATTTTTCTTTATAATCTAAAGTTCCTCCATTCTTTTCTTACTCCTCCAACCCTGTACCCCCATTATATATCATCATCCACTTATCAGGGAATACACTGCAGGACCTATGGCCATGGTTTAGCACTGTCTCCAGGTCATCCCTCCTCCTCCTGCCTTATGGCTCCTGGAAAGCTATTTAGCCCAGGCCCATCTTAATGATTTCTCAGTGTCAATGGTCAATTCCCTGATTTACCATGAAAATGCCTGTTTTGAGCCCCAAGAACAGTGCCAGTGGAAAGTGGATGGTTGAGAGAAAGCCCTTGGGGACCAGGGCACACATCTGCCTGCCAATCTTCCCAAGACCAGGGGCATCCCAGTCACCTTTCATGTCCCCCAATTCCAGCCTGCTGCTGACCTCATATTTCAGGGGTCACAACTGAGCTGGGTCCCACCTCCAGGCCTTTACACATTCAGAGTCCCCTGCCCAACAGTCCCACAGATGGCTCCTCCTCCTTCAGGACTCTGCTAAAAGGCCACCTTCCCAGGGTTTCTTCCTGAGCATCCTGTTGACATAGCCCTATGGTCACCCTCCCACATTAACCTCTCTGGTAGTCTTCAGGCATCCTCTTCACTTGCATTTCTTTCCTTGTGGGTTCTGTTGATTGGGTCTATATGTCCATTCCCAAGGGGCCTCACTGTCCCCCAGTCCTGCTCACTGTAGTTTCCCTGTACCATGAACTACTCCAGGCACACAGCAGTGCTCAGTACCATTTGTGGTGTGAGTGACCAGATTCATTCTCTATGAATTAATTTGCTAAGTATGTGCTCACCCCAGATCTTGTATCTTAACAGCAATAACCACCCCTGCCCTAGCTCTCTGCCCCATGATAACTGCTCAGTGGGTAAAGAACCATTTCCATGCTCCCTGAAAATTATCTCATTTAACCCTCCAACCATGTGATGATGTTGCATGTTGTAATGTCCACTTCACACCTGACCACTATGTTTGTGCTTCAAATTCCCATGCAAGGGGCCAGCCAGAGCCACCTTACTGGAGTACATGTGTCACTCAGAAGTTCTCTCCATAACACCTGATTGGAGGAGGAGGATCCACAAAGAGCATCCTCCAAAGGACCTGTGACCAGCCCAGCCCACTCTATTCTGACACTCTCCTGTCTGTTTCCCACTGTCATGAAGACTGAGGCCTCTCTGGGAAACTTTTTGTTGTGAAACAGAATATTTTAAATCACACAGCACTTACCTGGGCCTGCCTGTTCTCCGTGCTTTAGATCTATTAATTCAATCTGTCCCCAAGGCCTATGGAGTAGGTACTATCATTACTCCTGTCTCTTCAGATGAGGAAACTGAGACAAAGAGCTGCTGAATATCTTGTGTGAGGTTATGGAGACAAGAGGTGCAGCCAGGCACCCTGGAGTCTGAGTCTGTGCCCCCAGCCAGTGGCCCCTGGTGGAAAAAACAGTCACTGAGACAGTGACAGGGCTGAAGAGGTCCCAAGTGAAGACTCACTTGGTTACAAGTGGCAGGAATTCACTCCAACTGGATCTGGCTAGAAGGTCAAGGCAGAAGACGTCCTGCTTCAAGCATGGCTGTATCCAAGACCTCAGACAATGGTATTAGCCTGAGTCTCTTTAATAGTTTAATTGATTGCCTTTGTGTGACTCTAGTCTCAGGTTCTGTGGGTCTGGAGATGGGAGCTAGCAACTCTTGAACCACTATTGATTCCAACTTTAATCCCAATAGTGAAATATTTGGAATGACCTTTCTTCAAATCTGATTGGGTAGCCTTGAGTCAGGTTCCCACCTGTGAACCACTCTTGATGGCAAGAATAATGTGATTCTCTGATTTGGTGGGATCATCTCTGCCAGGTATGCCATGGAAGGTGGTCCCTGGGATAACATTCCTGCCCTGACCTGGACTAGGAGAGGGGAGTGGAAGTCAACTGGGGAAGCACAAGGCATCTGTGGCAAGCCTGGGCATGGCCTCTCTCCCATGCAGAGGTAAGCACAGCAGATGCTTTCTATCTGTATTTTGACTTTTCAGAGTCCAGCAACAAATTTTTCTCTTTTCTCCATAGCTGTTACTTTAATGAGTGAAAACAAAGGGCATACCTGGTCCTTCTGGGAGATGAGTGGTTAATGGTAGAATTTCAGCACATGACAGGGTGAAAGGAGAATTCTGTGGGAATACTGGGGTGATGAGGATGTGACACCAGTAGGTTGGAAAAGGAATGGATTTGGGTCCCCTTAGCAAAGAGGAACAGTGGTAATCACTGCTGGCTGAGCTCTCCAGCATGCCAGTCACTGTCCTTGAACCCTGTTGGCAGCTCTCACTTCCGCTTTCTGACAGACCTAGAAGGCAGGATCCCAATATTCCTGAACAAACAAACCCAGGTAAGTTAACTTGCATCCTGGGACCTCATGTAGGTCAGGATCATGGTACTCCCTTAAGGGCTTCCTCCTGCTGAACAGACCCATTCACATCCTGAGCCAGAAGTAAACCACATCAGTTCTAAGACAGTTAGTGCATTCAGGCCCTTTGCCTGTGATTGGTAGATGTTTACCCACTTCTGACCAATGAGGCACAAGAGTCCTGTGCTGAGTATTCTGGAAAAATATTTTCTCTGTAGCCAGGGATCCTGAGGAGCACCTTCTCTCTCCAGGCCTCACTCTCTCCTACTGTGCATGTGGCCATCTTACTCCCTCCCCACTACTGCCAGTACCCAGGTCAAGCCAGTACACCTGTTTGACCAAAATGCTCCAGTCTCCTCACTGTTCCCAGTCTCACACTCACCCCACCTGCAGCCAGGAATGCTGTTAGAATGGAAGTCAGGTCATGTCCTTCCTCTGCTCAGACCCTCCAGGGGCTTCCTCTCATGCCCTGAAGCTGAAGACCTCTGCCCTCCCTTTCAAGACCCCACCTGCCTCATCTGCCCCTGCCCTGCCCCTTGATCCTTGCTCTGACCCAGGCCCTCTGGCTCCCTGGTGGTCCTCTAAGTCTTCAGTCCTGGGTACCTGCATGCCAGACCTGCCCAGCCCTCAGCACAGCCACCACAGTGCTCCAGGTGACATCAGAATGCACCCAACCTGAGGATTCAGGGTCCCAGGTTCACACTCCAGTTCAGCCACTGGCTGTCAGCATGGTCTCTGTTTGGCCCGGGACTGCGCAAAGCCTCACACACTTACACACATACACTCACTCATACACTCAAATATTCACTCTCACACACACTGTCTCACACTCACACACTCATACACACCCTCACACTGACACACAAACTCACATTAACATACACGCTGTGTCTTTGTTGTGGATGACTCATCCCCAGGTCTGTTTACTCTTTGGCACCAGCTTCTGCCTTCTGGTCAGTGCAAACATGGTCCACATATTTCTGTCCTCCTCATGACTGTCCCCACATGGGGAAGGCTGCTCCTGTTTGTCCTGCATCCTGGTGTTCTGGATCCCTGGACCCTGGACCATGGGCAACACATCCCCCAGTACAATCCACTGTCAGCACCTCCTCTATCACCTGCCCAAGCCACCTTCCCCTCTCATCCTGGTGACCATGGCCACCCCTCCAGAGTCTCCTGCTTCTGCTGCCACCCTGTGGGTCCCAGAGGCTGACTTCTACAGGACACATGATGATTCACTCTGCCAGTTCCATTTTGAATGACTTCCCATTGCTTTTGGGGTAAAATCCTGAATCCCACTGTGGCCTCTAGGCCCACTGTGTCTGCTGTTCTGTTCAAACACCTGTCCCTGCTGCTTGGCACGAGTTTCCCCCAGGGACATGGCACTTGCTGCATCTGCCACCCAAGTTTCTCCCTTCCCTGGCCTGTGTCTGGCTCCTTGTCATATTCCAGATCCTGGCCAAGTGTCACCTCCATGGGTGGAGATGCATTAGGGTGTGTGGAGAAAGTCTCATGGTGTGTGTGTGTGAGTGTGTGTGAGAGAGAGTGTACTATGTATGTATGTGAGTGTGCTCTGAGAATATGTGTGTGTGGGCATGCGAGTGTGTGCATGTGCCTCTGAATGTGAGTGTGTGTGAGTGAGTATGAGTGTGCAAGTGTGTGAGTGCATATTAGTGTGTGTGTCAATGTGAGTATGTGAGTGTGTGTCAATGTGAGAGTGTGTGAGGGAGTTGTGTGGGTGAGTGAGTGTGTGAGTGTGACAGTGAGTGTGTGAGTGTGAGGGTGTACATGAATGTGAGAGTGTGTAAATGTGAATATGAGCATGTGTGTGAGTGTGAGTGTGTGTGTATGAGTGATTTTTTTTGAGTATGAGTGTGTGTGAGTGTGAGAGCGTATGTAGGCATAATTGAGCCTGGTCCACCTGGATATCCCCAGCCCCTCCTAGAACTGGAGTGAATGAATTCTGGAGTGGACACGGTGCAGGCACATGCCATGATCAGGGCCCTGTGAGCAGGTCCAGCAGGCTTTTCAAAACCCCAGAGAGTCCAGTCCTCTCTCTGCCTCCTGCTCCCTGAATTCAATTCCTATAGATAATTCAGGGTTAAGATCAGATAATTTGGTCCACTCTCTGGAGCATTTGTGTGCATGTGTGAATGCACACATACATACACACACACATACACACACACACACACACACATGCATGTCTGCTGCTCTAGGAAACTTTTTGCCTGGATGCTGAGATCTCCCACCCTGCCTAATCCTGCCCTCCTTCCTCCATCTCCCACTCAAACCAGAGGGGCCTGTGAGAACATGGGGCATGCAGCCCCTTGTGCACCTGTGCAGACCCCGCTCCCTTGGCCCCAGAAGGCACCCAAGTGCTCACCTGGGCTGGGGCCATGTGGCCCAACTCACCTCTGCCCCAGACCCATCTGCTCAGCATGGTGGCCCACATCCCTAAGGCACTGCACACTGCCATGGAGATTCTCTCCTCTGTGACCTTTATCTGGATGTCCCTGACAGTGTCCACCTGGCTCCCTCTTACTGCATTCCCCAAGGTCTTTGCTACAGTGGGTCCCCTGGGTGAAGCCCACTCCATCATTCCCCTTTCTAACTGTGGCCTCACCCCTTCTGTCCTCCACTGTTCCCAACATCTGTCACCACCTTACATTTTCTGGTGCATCCCAATTGACCCCTCACCCCAATCTCCTTCAAATGCCAGCTCGGATGGCAGGGGCCTCCCCAGTCCAGCTGCATCCCTTCCTGGAATCCCTCAACTCAGTCAAAACAAAAACCAAACATTGGCAGAAGCCTTTGCCCAGCAAGCCCCTGGTTCAGGGGAGGCCTGCAGTTGGAGGGAAATCTCTTCTGTGCACTGACCAACTGGCACATGGGGTCCTCGGACAAGGGACCAGGTTATCCAGGTAGGCATGGAGGCCTCTTACCCACCCCATGCAACTTCTTGAAGGATCTGGGCATCACAGAATGAGCCTGGCTGGCAGGAAGCATCAGTTAGCATTTAGGGGATTGTGTGGTTCCATGGGTTCTGGGGTGAGGAGCACATGGGTGGTAGTATCAAACCTGGATTGGGCCCAGCTCCACTCTACATCCATGGTTTATCCAGCCCCTTGTGGCATACCTGGTATGGACTCTGGTATGTGTATCAGCTCAGGCTAATGTCTGTGTGTCCCACTATTCATAGTGATGTCTGGTTTTAATCACTAAACAGACTCCAAAGGTTTTTGTGAGCAGCATGGTGGACTCTCAGAGCAAAGTCATTGTCCTTCATGCCTCTAACTGCAGGGAGATCCTTCCATTGCTTGAAGCTGGCCTTCATTTTCTGTGAACCTGCTTGGCCACCCTCAAGCCCCTCTGTCCCCAACCACTGAACAACACTTACATAGGTTGTGGGCAGGGCACTGAGAGCACTGTTAGAGTGAGGCCTTCCATGTTTTCCAAAGCTCAGATCGAGCATGATGTCCTCATCATGTCTCTCCCTTCTAGACCCTGGAACCTCCTACTTTCAAAAATGCAGTAGTTGGACAGTACCTCTTTCAACCCCACACCTCTGCTCTTCCACCCCACCACTGCTGGAGGCCATTAGTTCTGGGTGTCCATGACTGTCCCTCTGTGCATCTGCTTATTTAGGTGCCCACAGCTTGGTTCATATGCCCCTAAACTGCCATTTTTAACAGACCTCTTCAAAGAGGGGATGTTTTTGTGGGGATGTTTTTGTGTGAACAGTGCATGTGAGCCTCCCCCTGGAACACTAACCTGATTACCAGGCTTTCCATGTCAACAACTTCAACACAGAAATATATGACCCAGTGTCCCCACCTGCCCTGGTGCCAATGACAGCTCAGAAGTGAGAAGAGGGGCCATAGAAGCCAGTTTTCCATGTGTCCAGAGAAGCCAGTGTCCAACCGAAACTTGCTTTCTCCAGCAGTGGCCAGGGGAGGTGTGGGGAAAACCGACCTGATACATTGGAATGACTAACCCTTCCCACCTCACTGGGCTGTGGGTGAGTCACTCTGATACCTCTCTCCATGACTCTAATGAGCTTGAGCAGGGAGGGTCACACAGTCATGAGAACTCAGTTTCCCAAGCCTCTCTCACTCACATCCCCTGTGGTTTCCATTCTGGGTCACCTTGGGGGATCACCTGGACAGCTATTTAGCTAATATTGTTTTAAAACTGGTCTGCCTTTGTACAGAGAATCACAAACCACCTTGCAGATTGGGCCAAATTGAATAAAGGTCCTTTCAGAGCATGCCAGGCAATCGGCTAGGAGCAGGCCTACACATCAAAGAACTCCCAGTGCTGAACTTTGGAAGGACAGAGTTTATAAATGCAAAAGCCACAACAACTACAAGAACAAGAAAGACCCTGTGGAGAGAGTCATTTTGATTGTTTGAGAGAATTGTTTTGATTGTACCTTTTGGAATCATTTTTAACACATCAAGGCCACAGTCAGGGTATAATGTACTGTCAACATAGACACAGCCTTGGGAGGCAGGAAGAAAAACAGTATAAGCAAGCATGCAGTGGAGTGAGGTCAGAACAAAGAGGCATTTCTTTGGCTCTTTTCCATTTCACCTTCCACATCTCTCCCTTCCATCCAGCAATACTGTCTAGGAAGCCATAGAAGGATACGTTCATGATACATGACTAAACAGTGGCAGGCACTGTGCTTGCTGGCACTTCATGCACTGCTGGTGTTAAGTGCAACACACCAGGAAATGCTGAGCAGATGCCAAGTCCAGCGTTCCAAGCAAACACAAAAATACATGACCTAATTTCCCACCACCTAGCCCTGGTACAGCTGAACTTTCAGGGGATCTGGTATCTAGAAGATTCAAAAGTGAAGCCTTCAATTTCTAGCCCAGAGACTTGGGTACAAGCACTGCCTCAGATGGAGCAGATGTACACAGTGTCCCCTCCAGACCAGACTCCTGCATTCCCTTCTCCCACCATGAAGGCTCAGAGGCACAGAGGGGGATGGACAGCCCAGGAGACGATGACTTGCTGTGGGTGTGTATTTAACTGTAGGTAAATAATTTGATATTCTGTGGTCAGGCTCTTTAGAAACATAGGGGAACAGGAGGTGGGACAGTGATGATAATAGAGTTCCATGCCCCAGAGCTTCACCTGAATCCATATCTAACCACTGCCTTCCCTGCTGGACTGTGGCTCAAGTCATAAAGGGCCTACCCTTGGCCCTTGGTCATCTTCAAATATCTTGTAAGAGCTCCTTCCTCAGGGTCTTTGCACTTCCTAATCCCTTGGCCTGGAGTGCTCTTTGACATGGAGACAACTGCCCCATTCCCTTCCTCAGCTTCCTCAGAGCTCAGTTTCCTGGTCCCACTAGCTCAGAGGGCACCCATCGCTGTCAAATTACTCAATCTGTTGCATCTTTCTTCATGGTGTGTTTTTCTAATGTGTTTCCAGCTCACATGTATACATTTGTGAGTTAATGAGGGAAATGTTCTTCACAGTTCTAGCTGAAAGTGACTCTGGTCACTGGGGAAAGGTCTCAGTGGTGGTAGGACAGGGAAGGACTTCATGTCATTTCAGTAGTTAAAGGTCAATTGTATGATTGGATAAGGAAGACATGGGGGCCACTGAGGAGAAAGAGCCTGGGAATAAGCAACCTGAGTAAGATCCATGGTGACCTGGATTCTGTCATTCTGTCCCACATCTCATACCTGAGTAAGTGCTCACAAGATCTGCAGAGCCTGGGATCCTCTAAAGAAGTCCATTGAATACACACTTGCCTCTCTGAGTGACCACAGGTGACTCTGGGAAGGAAACAGATCACAGATACTCACAGCTTCAGGGAAGTCCTTGTTGCATCCCTATGGTGCTTTGAAAAGTGGACTTCACATAGAACTCTGGATTTCTACCTTCTCCTGAGGAGGTGAGTGGCAAGAAGCTGCACAGAAGTGGCCACACCCTCTGGATAGGGCCATCTCTCTCATTGTCCACTGTCCCCCCAGCTCTGGGCTAAATGACAGCTCCTCCCTCATTGCACTGGACACTGGATGTCTTGTAGAGCTTAGCAGGAGTCCACATGTGTGCTCACACATGCCTTTATCAAACTGGCAGTTAAAGACAAAGAGGATCGCATGGTCCTGGGAGAAACTGGTGCTGGTGTCTGAATCCAGTCTCTCTGGGACCATGAGTTTCCCTCCATTAGGTCAAGCA
The DNA here is from genome assembly GCF_902686455.1 of Sciurus vulgaris. Taxonomy (NCBI): domain Eukaryota; kingdom Metazoa; phylum Chordata; class Mammalia; order Rodentia; family Sciuridae; genus Sciurus; species Sciurus vulgaris. Next base: position 1,153,536 of record NC_136474.1, on the reverse strand, counting down.
GTTGGTGGGGACATTGGCAGCACAGTTAGTTTACTACTGGTGGTCTCCAAACAGGAAGCACTCTCACCTCTGCAGGGGCTTTCTCCAGCCCTGGTCCCTGGGATGCAGGGGACTGACTGGGGCTAGCAAGGCCAGTGATGCTCCAGGCCACTCCTGACCAGCAGCTCCCTTCTTGCCTGCATCCATGTCTTTCCTTTTCCTTGGAGTGTGGAGGGTGGAGCTCAGCCCTTGAGTGCCAGGTAAGGGTTCTGCGAGGTGTCCTGCCTTCCAAGGGGAACTGTGCTACATTGCTGTTATTCACTACTGACAAACCTTTATCTCTGTTTCTGTCTTCATCTCTGCCTCTGCCACAGACTCTTTCTGTCTCTGAATCTCTGTCTTATCTCTGTCTCCTGTCATGAGAGTAACACACCCTAGCCCAAGCTGTCAGACCACATGCCTCTTGGTCTCCTGCAGTGTGCAAAAGGTAGAATCCAGAGAATGTGTGTCAGATCCCCTCCCTGCCCCATGCCTCCCACTGCTAGCTGATTTCTAGTCTCCAGGGATTTACTGACTTGTCCTCACTTACTAGAGGTATGGTAATGCTCACTTTAGGCCCAAGATTTCTTTTATCTATACACTTACAGAAAAATTCCAGAATGCCCTGTCATTAAACTCAGGATGGTGGGGAAGGCAGCATAAATTCTTGAGTTCTGGACTTCACTCTTATCCTATTACTGTCTGTGGGACTCTACATTTCTAATACTGTTTCCTGGAATGTGGAGAGAATAACAATGTCAATATTGTTGTCTCTTCTGAGGTTGTTCTGAGTGTTGTCAGGGAGGCAAAATTTTATCTCCACTCTTAAGGGGTTTGTTTGTTTGTTGCTAATTCTGAGAACTAAATTGACAGAGACAGATGAACAAGTTTTACATGGACTGGAGCCTTCATAAGGTAGTGAAGACCCAAAGTTACCATTGAATACCTGAGTACAGAGCTGGTCAAAGAATGGGTACATCAGGAAAGAGCAAACACATCTGTGGGGACCCTAAAAATGCTGAGTCTTCCTAGCTAGGTCTGCACTGAACAGCCCTGGTCTCAATTCCCAGTCTTTGGTGCAAAGATGGTCACTTCTCCTCTGCTACCAGGAAGGCATCCTTCATGTGGTGATGTCCTCTCAGGCTTGGAGAAACACCTGGATCAGGTGACTCTGTCACACCTTCTGTTTTTCAAGTGGTTTTAACTCCAAGTAGGCAAGAGGGTAAGCAATGTGTTTTGAGGTGATACATGTTATCCTTCAAGTTGGACTGAGGAGACATGTGTGATGTCTGCATGTAGTTCAATGCCAAGCATACAGCAAGCACTCAGTTTGGATTAGCCTTGTAGAGTATTAAATGACTCAGCTCCTGAGTGTAGTGTAACCCAGGCTGACTTCCACATCCTGTTACAGCTGAGTTTGTTTTGGAATCTTCCCACAAAGTATTAAAAGAAACATTTAAAATGAGCAGTCCACTTTTATTTTTAATTGAAGGACTTTGCATCTGGCTCTGCTTGTAGCATCAGAAGACCTGCTCCTACCTTCCCCTTTCCACATGGGGAGGTCAAGGGGGAGAAACTTCATGAAACTGGGCATGTCCTCACATGTCCAACATCATCTTAGCTCCACCCACTTTTCCACTGTTCACCTGCCCAGCTCCAGCCCCTATAGACACTGACTGGGCATGAGCTCTAGAGATCAGAGGATAGACCTTTAAGTAGGGAAGTCTGGGGTAGTACAGAGATGAGGGTTACATGAGCCCAGGTGTGTGCACAGGAGGAAAGCAGTCACAGGTCTATCACTGTGGTGTCAGGCACCAGGGTGTGGGCCTTGACCTGGGCCAACAGGTGACAAAGAGCCATGAGCTGGGGCCCAGAGAGGGGCAGCACCTCTGTCCTGCACTGTCTGAAGCCACTGGTGTCTCCCTGGGGCTGAAATTTACTTGGAAGCCCTCCCCTGACTTCAAGTGTCCCTGAAACATCAATGATTACATGGGATCAGCTTGGGATCCACCTGCCCCCATCAATGCCTGGGCAAGGACCACTGTAAGAGATGTGACCCTCCCAGCATATAGGAAGGCCTGGGGAACAAACAGCAGCAATCAAACCACATCCAAGCACAGGGACCTGTTGGTTGATACATGCTCACTATTGTCCCCATAGCAATGCAGAAGAATCACACTGGATTCCGGGAACAGCTTCCCAAATGTTTCTGCACTGATGCAAAGGGACACCACTCCTGACCCCTGGATGGTATGAGATCTAATCAAATGTCTGCTGTTTTGGCTTTAGCTCTATGAATATCCAAGGCTCAAGTATGGTAGGTAAACTCCAAATCAATTAGGCAGATGTGGAGGCAGCAGCATTGAGCTTCATTAAAGGATAATGAATGAAAAATCAAGCTGTAAATTGTTTTGTCCTTTGACTTTTACCAATGATAGTTGTACAATCTTCTGGAAGAAAACTCTACTGTGGTCACTCTCAAAAAAGTGGAGGTGGTGAGGGGCCTCAGGAGGGACTGAGCATGGTGTTATTGCTGGAACTGGAAGATAACAGGTCAGTTCCTCTCTAAAATCTCCACCCAGACATCATCACTTCATGACTATTTTATTGTGACTAATTGCACACTGTCCTTGGGAGCAGGGTCTCTGTTCAGCATGGCAGAGCCTAGCAGCATTCCTAGAGCTGGTCAACGTGCCCTGGCCTGGTGGACCAGATCTGCTGGACCTCTGAAGTCTACCCTGCCCCTGGGCCTGTCTGCTCTGAACTTCCCATCTACTTGCTGCACCCCCACCTGCCCAACTACTCTGCCTGAAACATAGCTGCCCCTGACCTTCCCACCTCCCCTCCCACCTGATGCCAGCCACCTCCCACATCAGTGGCACCCCACCCTGCTCTGAGCCCCAGCACCACCCCAGACCCCTGCAAGGCCAACTGGTCTTCCTGCTTCTGCTCTTGTCCCAGCCATCCTTCCCACCTCCTGCAGCCAGGGTCAGTCTTTGATGAAAGGAAGCAGAGGCTATTTACCTCCTAGAACATGTCAGCAACTGCTTTGATCTCAGAAGTAAGGACAAACTTGCAGGCCTTCTGGGGCCTTTGTGGCATGCCTCTACTGCCCCATGTCCTCATCCCCTGCCTCAGCATTTAAAGCTCATGAATTGCACTTGAGAAAGTTCTTTCACCTTCCAGTCACCATCCTGCTGACCAGGTCGAAGGGGAAGTCCCAGGAGTCACCCCTTTTCTGTTCACTGACAAAGCCAAGGCCACCATGGGGGGAGGGAGCTCGCTGTTGCCTAGTAACAATTTTAATGCCTTTGTTTTTGCAATGACCTTCTGTTTATATCAGTGGTTACTGATTTTCTATTCACAACCCAGAGTTACTTAGCATAAAATTGCAAGGCCCAGTTCAGAAGGCCCTGGGTTACAGCAAACACAGTGTGACCAGTGTGATCATCGCTGATGCTGGAGACCTCTGCTCCACTCTGCTCTGCACTGGCTGCTCTTCCAGGCAAGGTCCATGAATCATCACCTGGGTTTCCCCAGGACCTGACCAAGTCCTGGCCCCAAAGATGCTTACCAGAGTTTTTTTATTTTTTATTTTTATTTTTGGATTGAATTAAGCAGAGACTCCAGAGAGTGTTTCTCAAAAATCCACCCATCACAGGATTCCTGGTCAAAGTACACAATACAGACAGGGTCTCTGTGTCCCCTGTTTCTCTCCATGTAGAGAAGGGAAGTTGCAGGGGTGGCCAATGCCACCTTCACCCACCTCACAGCTGGGAACCAGGAGAACTATCTTTCTGTTCTGTTCCATGCTCATTCTCCCATTGAGGTGAGGGCAGGTGGTCACTCTGTGCTCTGGGGCTGGAAAGAAGCCCAAAATTATCTCAGGCAAGATCTCTCCAGTTCAGAGGACTGTCAGAGCTGCTGTGGGGAGGAGCAGAAAACAGTAGATGATGAAAACTTTTCAGACCCCATGTCTGTGAGCAGCTGTCATGAGGAGTAGGGACATGTGCTCAGCTTTGGGAGCACAATGAGAGTTGACCTGTGGTTAACCACAGAGATTCAAAGGCCCAGCCTCCTCCTTATCTGCCATCTTTGGAAAGGTCTGGATGCCTTCAAAGGCCTTTTCAACCCTCAGAGAGGGGGAGTCTGGCCTCCATAGAAGATCAGGCAGCCAAGTACTTCCTGAGAGTGGGGGCTGCTGTGGGAGCTGACAGATGCCACAGTGACCATGAGAACTCCTCTGTCACTCCCTGGAATTCATCTCTAGACATGCAGAACACAAAGATGCATGCATCCAGACATCCCTGCAGCAGGGTTAAGAGCAGTGAACAATAAACTTTGAAACTGGAACAACTCAATGTTGACCCAGAAAGTGGTTAAATGGCATGGGTTGGAGGCTTCGGCTCTGGGTACAATTCTCATGCACACAATATACACGTGGAAATGTACATTGCAAATGTGTGCAGAACATGTAAACACACAACATGTGGGTACTCACCTCAAGTGGTCTTTCTGCCCACTGTGTCCCCATCACACCCACAGTTCCTTTTATTGTTCCAACATTTTCTGTTGGTTTGTCATGTGTCATCAATATAAAACTATAAGCCAAGCTCAGTATTGAGCTAATTTCAATCCTGGATCCTACAGCAGACATGTATTGATCCCAAGAGAGAGGCTGGTGCTCAGTCACCAGCCTGGTCCAGGTGAAATTCCAGAAGCGCACTTCTTCCTGTTCCCCACCTGTGTCCCCAAGGACCCCCAACCCCTTCCTAATCCTCTACAGCTGTGTGCTCATCTGACTTTTGCAGTGGTTCCCTCTGTGGATGATCCTCTGTGGTCTCCCTGCTTCTGCCCTGAGCCCTGATAATCTATCCTCCACCTGCAGTCAGAGTGTCACATTCCTTCTCTTCTTGAAGAGCTTTCACCTGGGTCCTTAGGAAAACACAGAAGTCTCCATATTCCATGAGGCCACATCAGAAGGCCCCCACAGACCTCTCCAAGCTCAAGGCCACTTTGAAAAGCTCTGGTGAGAAATGGGACTCCAGGAATGGTATACAGGGTTGTCAATGACCATCAGTTGCCCCCCGAGGCCATTCTAATTATGCCCTGCTCTTAAGTACCAAATCATCAGTGCAAGCCCTAGTGCTGATTGCTTCCTGGCTACAAATTATTTTTGATAACCAACTGAGAGTATCCACAAGTGTGACCCTCCACACAACCTCTACTGAGAGCTTTAGTACAAATCATGTACTGTGGGCAGCACAGTTATGGTTCATGATTTTAATAATGCATTCAAAGTGGCTCCAGGTTCACTAGGGATCAATACTGGCATAAGAGCTGATTTCAGAGTCCCAGCTAGGAGATCTTTACATTTGCTGCCAGCAACAATATTCACAAACATCCAAACTTTGCTGCCCTTTGACAGTGGACACAGGTCACCACTAACCTAATGGATGATTGTCACTTCTTTCTACCTCCCAGTGGGGAAGTGTGACCAAGTCCCATGTCAGCAAATCCCATCACAAACAAGACTCTTGTCAGATTTAAATTGTAAGCAAGCAAGATGATATTCCAAAGAAAAAGAGAATTAAAGGGCTAGAGGATCTAGGGGAAAAAAAAAAAAACGATCACATTCCACTGAAGAACTGATCCATGTTGGTGGGGGGATACAACTCCACCCCACAGGGCTCTGATTTCACTCTCTGCTTTTCTTTCTGTGGCCATTTTTCTACTTTTTGGGGAATTTAGCCTGCAAGTCCTGTCCAGAAATAGACTTTTGGTCTTATTCATTTTAAACAAAAAGAGAGGTGTTGGGAGGAGACCAAGGACCTTGCACCCGAGCTTCCTTATGGTTGCCATGACATTGAAGGAGTCTGCCTGTCTCTGATGTCCTTGGGAAGCTCAGCCACTGCCCAGAATCCAAGCTCAGGCACTCAGCAAGGCCTCCTGGATGCTCTCTGCATCCTCTCCTGGGGACTGTGATGCAGCTGGGGGTCTCCCCACTTCCTTCCACCCATGCACCATCCTGAAAACTCCCCAGGGCAATGGGATGGGTCTTCCTAAAGTGGGACCAGTCAGAAGGGACTGGAATAGGGTGAAAGCAGCAGAGCTGGAGGTGTCCCAAATCAGAGGGGCCTCACTTCCAGGCCATGGACATTCAAGACACAAGTCTCACCTGGTGAGAGCACTTCAGTACCCCACTTCCCCAACTCACCACCCAACCCTCACCTCCCTCTCATGGCTTACAAAATGAGTGTAAACTCCTGAAGCAATGTAACCTGGCACTGGCCCACCTCTCCTGCTTCCCCTATCCAGCCCCACCACAGGACTCTTTCTATTGCTGGACTCACTTCTGCCCCAGGGTCTTTGCACTGATTCTATTTTGACTATGAGTTTTTCCTCAGGAATTTTATGATGGAGTCATTTTTCTCTGTCATGTCTAGGCATAAATGCCACCTGCTCTGAGGCCTGCCCTGGCCACCACCTAAGCAGTAGGAACACCCAAGAACTCACTGGGTTTTGTCTTCTGCTTCACTCACTGCTACACCCAACTTATTACCTGGTACCCCTATTGGAGTTTGGCTTCCTAAAGTTAGAGACAGGGTTTGTGTTGGTCACAGCATAGTCCTCAACACCTTGCATAGCACACAGCACATGGTAGGTGCCATTAACAACATTGTGGACTTTCTTGGATCTGCACCATCCCTGTACCAGTGTCTTTCAACCTGGTTGCTATTGACGTTTTGAATCAGATCTTTCAGTGTTGTGGGTGGGGGTGGGGGCTGGCACCTAGAGTGAGGGGCAAGGGATGCTATTAAGCATTCTGCAATGTATAGGACACCTCCACATGACTACACACTTTGACTGGAGATGGGAACCCTGGCTTTCTTGTCCAGAGAGGGAGCAGAGCAGTCAGACTCCCCCAGGGCCTGACCCTGCTGTGTTTCACCTGTGCATGGGCAAGTGCTGATTATCCAGGGCTTATGTGTCAGGCACTGTCCTAGAAACTTCCTAGGCAGCAAGTCCATTGTTCATTGCAGAGGCCCAAGGAGGCCAGTGCCATTACTGACCCTGTCACATACAAGAGGGTTGTGAGGCACAGAGGCCTTAGGTGAATTTCCCAGGTCCAGGGGGGCAGCATCCTGGATAAGGTTGGAGCTTAGAGCTCTGCAACTCACTCAAAACAGTGGGGTGAGACATGAGTAGATGGGATTACATAGAACAGCAACTGAGAAAAAGCACAGGGAGATGCACTGGAAAACACACAAATTGTCAAAGCATAACTCTACAGAAGGTCTAAGGAACTCACAGGAAGACACAAAACCAATGAAACAAACAAAAATCCTAAAGGAAAAATTAAAAACAGACCCCCAAAATACCCCATGAAATGATAAACTTTAATCCTGATAATCAATTACATTAAGTGTTAATGGTCTAAATACACCAATAAAAACACAGAGATTGGCAGAGTAAATTAAATTATATGTTATCCATCAGGAACTCACTTCCAAAGTAACTATGGAGGCAGAAAAAAATGGGTGTTCTTGAAATTCCAGTAATGAAAGAATTTTGAGATGGGTAACAAAAAAGGGTGTAAATGGAATAAACTCTTCCTCACTACTCAGGTTCTTAAGTGGTATGAGACAGCTGAAGCACAAATAGTATATGATGTTCAATATCAAATTTAAGACAACTCCATTTCAGGAGTTGGCAGGGTAGTGGCCTCATTGGAGGCCTTAGTGCTTTATCTCAGTGCTGAGACACTGATAACAGCATGCTGTGGCAGCCTGGGAGTGCACACATTGGTACCCAGGCAGCACTGAGAAGAGTATGCAAGCCACTGCTCCAGAAAGTCAAAGTGGAATTGCAAGAAACCAGAGGGCAAAAAATATAAAATGAATAATAGAACAACTGCCCTGAACCCTACCATAGCAATACTTAGTCAAGATGTCAATGATCTAAATATAACATTTGAAAGAGAAAGACAATGACAGAACTGATTAAAAACCACCAGCCTATTACATGCTGTATATGAGAAGCTCACTTGAGCACAGTGAACTGGGGACTGGCAGTAATGAAGGGGCACGTTGTATCATGTCATGAATTTAGTAACACAGCAGTGGTCAGGTTAGTGCCAGATTAATGGACTTTATAGCAAAGAAAATGACTGGGATCAGTGGGGGACATGACCCAGTGAGAAAATCATGTCTCCCCAATGATGTCTTAAATGGGTAAACACCAAACCACTGAGCTTCAAACCACAAGGACAAACGATGACCATCTGAACAGAGAAAGAGATACACCTGTGATCAGAATTGGAGGCTCCAACACTGAAGATATTGGCATTGGACACTTCATATCAATAATTGACCTGTCAAATAAACAGATCTAACAGGCACAAGTCAGTAAGGACAAAGTAAAAATGAACAACCCCATAATTGGTAGGATTTGATCAACATGCACAGGCTGCTTTGTGCATTGACCATAGACCACATATTTTAGCCAGGTTCACATGGAGTGTTTGCCAAGAGAGATCATCTCTGGGTTCACAAAGGAACCTCAAGAACTTAGAAGAATCAAGGTTGCAATGAGAATGAATGTTCTCTTCCCATCATGAAATGAACTAGGAGTAAACAACAGGACCCCAGGAAAAATTTTAAATGTGAATATGAAACAGAACAATTCTATATAACCCATGAGAAAAAGAGGATGTCCCCAAGGACTTAATTTGTTGAAGCCACAAAGGAAAGAAATTGCACTTTGAGTTTTAGAAGAAGAAAATGACTCCAAAATTGTGGTCATTAATTTCAGGATGGTCATAATATAAAATGTACTAATTTGATACAAGCCAAATTATATTGTTATATTGTGTGCATTTATGAATGTGTAGTCATTGCTACACATTCATGCTACACATGAATCCCTCCATTATGTATGACTAAAATGCACCAGTAAAAAAAAATGTAAAAAACTTTTAAATATAATAATAAATGAAGTAAAAATTTTACTCATTTGAAAAAAAATGAGTTTGGAAATTAAGTACTACTGTCCCTCAAAATGTCCATGATACCCATCAAAAAGACCTAAAATAGTCCACTATAGATAAGGGAATTAATTTGGGATGGAGTCAAAGAAAATCATCTTCTTGTAATATCTCTTTCCTTTTTTCCTTTTTATTTTCAGTTGTGTGGTTTTTGAGCCTAGATCCCCTCTCTCACATTACTCAATTTTAACATTGGGATAATGGAATGTCTATGCAATCAAGGACTTGATTTGAATATAAGAAATATATTCTGATACTGAACCCACTCATGGTCACAAGTGAACTTCCAAGCAGCTTGAAAAAGCATGCAGAGATGTATCAGTCAGCCTAACACAACACACAATGACAACATCTTGGTAAGACTTTGTGTCCTACACCCCAACATGTTCGTACAGAGCACTGGATGACACGTGCCTCTGCAAAACACAGGAAAACCAATATTGTTCATCCTGAAGTTCACATTAAACATCTTCCAGAAGCCTCTGCTGTGTGAAGCATTAGTCTAAAACCCATGTGCAGTCCTGTGACTTGGACACAGACCTCTGATCCTCTTATTTCTGGTCTTAGGATAGTCAGACAAGAAAAATGGCTTTGTCATACAACACAGTAATAACTCAAATTCTATTTTTATTTTTAAGTTTGACACTAAACCCTTAGCACTTTTTCACTAGTGTTTCTTTCCATTTCTTTTGAAGACTCACTACTGATCTCAAGTCCAACAGTAACTCAGTACATGCAAGCTCTGGTAAGGAAATGGTCCCTTAAACTTGAATTTTATAGAAGGCATGAGAGGGGGGGGGACATGTCAATTTGGAAAGATTTCTTAAACAATTTAAATACCCTGAAGACCTGCTTTCCTTTCCCATACCTTAGAGTACCAGAAAGCCTACACAAGACACATGGCAAAAGCATGATCTAGAGCCCTGGTGTTGTCTTCAAGTATACAGATAGCCTGGGCATTAGTGAGGGGGAAAAGAACTATACAAAACCAAATCAGATTTTATAGCAAGGTGGTAAAAAGCCAATCTCTTGGGACTGAATTAACTCTGGCAAATTACAGAAGAAGAAGAAGAAGAAGAAGAAGAAGAAGAAGAAGAAGAAGAAGAAGAAGAAGAAGAAGAAGAAGAAGAAGAAGAAGAAGAAGAAAAAGAAGAAGAAGAAATCAGGTGAGTCATTTTAAATTTATACCCAAGCAAACAAATTAATTTTGCTGTGGTTCCAGACCATGTTTTGCCCTCATCTAAGGGGAAGAAGTAGCTCATTTTTACAGCCCTGGATATAACAACTGCTGGTCTTTATGCTCTCAATAATTCCTTGAGGTTGGTTCATTTTTGTTATTGTTTTTGTTCTTTTAAGCTCTAAAAATGTTTGAAGTTGAACTATACCCACATTAGTTGGAAACCTTAAATTGGTAGCAAGGCCCAACTTCTCTCCTAGAAATGTTTTTTTCACCTAACATCTGACCCCAACTCCTCCCCACACTGCCAGTCTCATATGATCCCATAAAGTCAGGCACCCGCCACTGAATTTGAGTCCAGACATTATATTTTGTGGAATGACTAAAAATACCAGGCTACCAATTTTTAGCATGGACAATAAACATTATCTGTGTGTTTCTTTGGCTCCCAGGAGATTGTTTTTAGTCACAGAATTGAATACCCCTCCTACCTGTCATGGATTATTTTTTAAATGCAGATTCAGAATATCAAAGACCTGACTGGCCTCAGCACTAGAAATATACTATCCAGAATCAAAACTGATGCATGAAATATGCAACCAACAAAAGTCAGAGGACTGGATATCGAACACATCTTTGTTGAAGAGTTCCACACTCCAACATGGTGCTGAATACCAGCCCTCCTTTCAGTTTAGGCAGTGACTCATAATTTATTAAGTGAATTAATGAGAAATTATAATGGAAACTGGTGTTAAAGAGGGAATGAATTGATGAGATGAACTGTACTGGAAAGACTCTTCATAGGATGGGGAAGAGTCTTAATTAATTTGACCAACTGGGGAGACTCCAAGGATGTTAATGGTCATGGTCTTGTCTTAATTAATTTGGCCAACTGGGAAGACTCCAAGGATGTTAATAATCATGGTCTTTCTATTACTTTCTATTGTTCTTTAAACTGTTGGGTCAACAATTGTCAAAGACTTCGGTGATACTGATGAAAAGAATTTATTAATGTGGTCCTTTTAGAGGGGTCACTGTCACTGATCCCAGGCTCTAGCAAGCCCCACTCTGGACCTCATTCAATCACAACTTTCCTTATGCAATGAAACAGTCATAAGGCCCAAGGAGATAAGTTCACCCTTGGCAACCCAAACTTACCCTCTTTTATTAGTTGGTTTGTGTATTCCCCAATTCACTTAAAGCCCTAATCTCTAGTACTTATTTGGAATGTGATCTAATTTAGAAACAGGATCTTTGCAGATACAGTCAGACCAGTATGAGAGCAGATCCCAATTCAATATGACTGGCATCACCATAAAAGGGTAAATTATAACACAGACATGCACACTTGGAAAATGTCACACAAAGATAAAGGCAGAGATGGAGGTGATTTGTCCAAAAGAAAAGAAATGCAAAGATTACTGACAAACCACCAGAAGCTAGAGAAGAAACACAGAATAGATTTTTCCTCACAACTCTCAGGAATAAATTTTATTAATACTTTGACCTTGGATTTTAGTCTTCAGAACTATGAGACAATGAGTTTGTGTTGTTTAAGGCACTCTGTAGTATTTTACAAAAAAAGTACACCTTTTACAAAGGTGTTAGCATAATAATACACCCTTCTTCTAGAGCATGCATTTCTAGTCAGGACCCAGAACCCTTCCAGGGCCTACTGAGGGCAGAATGTGCCTCTGTATGTGCCCCCTAGGCTGAAGCAGGGGCTGAGGGACAGCTTGTGTACATCAGCTTGCACACAAGAGAGGCCTCCACTGGTACAGGCAGGAGACAGAAGTGGGCAGAGAAAGACTGCAAGCCTGGGCTAAAGTGAGTTGTCCCCAGACCACATAATCCAACAGAGAATTAAATGAATTATCCTTCAATTTTAAAAATTCTAAATTTGAGGGTGGCGATATAGCTCAGTTGGTAGAGTGCTTGCCTCGCATGAACAAGACTCTGGATTCAATTCCCAGGACATACAAAAAAATAAAAAGAATTCTAAATTAGAACCTTGTCTTCCAGGTAAAGATGAAGGTGACTGTATCAAAGAGGCTAATTTATGCTTCTTATTGTTTATGCTTCTTATTGATGGTTCCCAACTTATTCTAAATTGCCTGTCATAGGGTACATGGGCCTCCTTTTGTAATCTGGCCTCAGTCTCCCAAGAGCTAACAGGGGGTGGGCCTGTTGGTTTTGTGCCAAGGTGCTACAGTCCATGTGGTCAAACTGAAAAAAAACCTCCCCTCCCCCGTCATCAGCCTTACACTTGAAAGTACATCCATGGGAGAAACTGCTGTGTTCTGCTGAATGAAATTGTATTTACTATTCAAAAAAAAGACATGTTAAAGGCAGAAACATAAAAATAAAAATTCTTTAACCAAACTTTTCCACCAGAGCTGATTTGTTTTTAATTCCATAAGTTCCAAAGGAAAAGAGAAAAAAGGGCTTTGGGCAAGTCCAATTGTAGGCAACAAAGCCACCCTCGACCCCTAGATTCACTGACCATTCACTTTTTTAAAATTGTAAGAATACTCACCCAAGAATACTTAACCACCATGTCAGAGGCTTGCCCTCAGCACACCCAGGATCTGCTAAAGCAGGCAAATGCATGGAAAACTGTATTACAGGAAATAGTATAAATGTATTTCAACTGATACCATGGCCTGGGATCCTGAAGTTCTGAGAAAATGGAACACCTGAGACACAAACATATACACATAATGGTGCCAGTGAGTTTATACTTCTAGGGAGGCTGACACCTGACTTCAGGAGATTCATAACTAAAAGAGAATTTTTTTTTTTTTGCAGTGCTGGGAATTGAACCCAGGGCCTCATGCTTGCAAGGCAAGCACTCTACCAGCTGAGCTATCTCCCCAGCCCAGAACCATGTTTTTGAAAAGGAGAGTCTTGGGGCTGGGGTTGTGGCTCAGTGGTAGAGTGCTTGCTAGTATGAGTGAGGTCCTAGGTCCAGTCCTCAGCACTACATAAAAATAAAATAAAGGTATTTAAAAAAATAAAGAAAAGGAGACTATTTTAAGAAAAATATTCAAATCACAATGGTTAAACCAATGGCTAGACTAGGTCATAAAATGGCCCCCAAGGATAAACTTAAGAAGAGATAAAGCAGAATTAATCTGGAACATTGGACGTAAAAATATTAATTTGGCAACCACAGCAATGGAGTTTTTATAGGTCACATGTTTAAACAACATTGAGGGAAAAGTAATTGAGAATGTCCTGGATACAATATAGAGTAAACACAGTTTTATAAAAATTTCTAAGACATACTTGTGAGACCCCAATTAGCATTTCAACAAGAGACCTCGCTCCATTAACATATAAATAAATAAGCTCTCTGGACATCAAATGCCTCATAAAAAGAAAATTTTGATGAGTTAACTGTAAATGAATCAGAAACATACAGATTCCATTTTGCCTAATCTTCCACTGGATTTAGAAATGAAGGGGAAGGCTGTGTAAAGCCAAATTCTTCAGGGCCTTTGCATATCCCCAAAGATTTTGAAAGCCATTGGCAAGGCCAGGCAGATCCTTCATGGAATTCCATTTCACCCTTCTGAACTGCAGTCTCCAGGGGAGACACCTGCCCAGGGTGCATCCTGGGCAAAAAAGGAAAGGAATAAGCATGAGTTTTCTATGTGCCAGACCCCTTGCCCTATTGCCACAGCTACTGCTTGCATGAAGAGACATGCATGACTATTTGTGTCATGGGAGATGGGGACACAGAGGAGAGCAATAGCAAAGCAGACTGCAAATTCTAGCTCCCCACCCCCAGGAGCAGCTAGCTTGGTGAACCTGGCCGTGTTAGTAATGTCATGTCCCTTGGCCTTGGTGTCCCCATGTGGAAATTAGGGCAAAGGTGCATCTAAGTAACTCTCTCTTTCACTGCCTGGTGGTGATCAATATGATACAGAAACCCTTCGAGTGGGGACTCCTGTCATCCCCACTCTAAAGTCCAAAAACTGAGCCCAGGAAGGATCCAGAGACAAAGCAGTGGACCCTCAATCTTCACTTCAAGCCTGTGGTTCCCTAGACAAAGACCTTCTAGGGAACTGCCACATTCCCCAAAGGGTTTCTGCAGAACTGATCAGACTCTACCTGGAATAGTTCTCCCAGAAAGGTTGGAACTGGGGGTCCCCAACCCATGTGGGTTGCCTGAGGGCAGTTAGGAAGGGTCCTTCTCCTGGTTCTCCAGGGGGCCCTCTGGTGCCAAGGACAGAATGAGACACACACTGCATGGAAGTGTTGAGGGGTGTCCCCGGTACCAAATTTCATGGTCTCCTGGTGTGATTGACTCATGGGATGACAGAGAAGATGAAAAAAGGAAAGAAATTTGCAATCCTGATTCTGTTCCCATTCACAGTCTCTCTGACTGGTGCTGTGTCATATGACTGTAAGAAGAGATGAAGCAAAGTCTAAAATGAAAATGAAACTATAATGTACCACACAGTACATAAATTAACCAGGTAGATGACACCCAGCAGGTCATGAATGACTTCACGCATGGTTTTATCAAAGGGGTAATTATAGCAGAGAAAGACCAACACAACATTGTTTCCACAAGTGAGATAGTGTTGTAAGTGATTAAAAGGGCTAAGGGTGGGGAATGTGTTCATCACAGAGACTGCTGGTGTGCTAGAATAAGAGTTTTTTTTTCAAACAAGAGCAGCACATGTCTTTCCTGTGTGCTAAGAGAGGGAAATCTTCTGAACTTCCTTGTGACTGTAGCCCAGGTTCTCTGTTAGAAGTTCTATAGACACACGGGTCAAAGTGGTTTAGCCTATAATCCCAGTGAGCAGGAGAATTAGTCAGGATGATTTCAAGTTCAAGGCCAGCCTCAGCAACTAAGTAAGGCCCTCTGAAACTTAGTGAGACCGTGTCTCAAAATAAAAAAGGGGGGGCTGGGGATGTGGATCAGTGGCAAATCACCTTTGGGTTCAATTCCTGGTACCTAAAGAAAAAGAAAGAAGACCTTCTCTAGACTCACTTGAGCATCCTCCTTTCACATCCTAACTCTGTTGTGTCCAAAAATGATCTGGACAGTTCTTGGCATGTGGCTTCTTCACCACAAAACTCACAGCCAAACAGTAATGAGGTCTGAGCAGCCTGGAACCAGAAACAGACCAAAGACACACAATCCCATTAACAATGGGTCATGAACGACCTTCTCTCAACAAGGTAGACATTGGTCAATCGGCACAGGAGAAGATGCCCAACATCCTTTAGTCCAGGGGTGGAAAGGCACTATTTCACACAACCCGAGATGGACATAGCCAGGAAAACAAAGAACACTCAGGGTTGGAGAGGACATGGAAAAACTGGAAGCTTTGTACATCCAGTGCAGGAAGGACAGTGGGGAAGTCACCAAGGAAAACAACTTGGACCACCAAAAGTTAAATGGGCAATGACCGATCAGCCAGCAATTTCACTCCAAGGCACATACATAAAAGAATTGAAAGTGTATTCTCCAACAAGTACTTGAAACTGAATGCTAGATTAGCCATGCATACTACAACATAGGTGGACCTCAAAAACATTATACCCTGTGAAAATGTTGGACACACAATACCACAGGTTGTGAAATTCCATGAAATCACTCCATGAGCAATCCATGGAGACACAGCAGATTCCTGATTCCCAGAGACCAGAGGGGAGAGACATCAGAAAAATTACTTGCATAAGCAGGTCTCCCTCTTGGGTGATTCAAAAGACACTCCAGGGTCAATTGTGTTTGTACAACCCTGGAGTGTGTTCAGTACTACTGAATCATCCACTTTAAAAGGGTTCTTTTTATGTCGCTTTCATTTCCCTTGTTCATCAAAATAAATAAAAGCTGCCCTCCACCTGCCAGAACAAAGGACACACTGTCTTGGAATCCAGCTCAATACCTACACCTGGAGTCTCCCTGGAGTTGGCCTCTGAGGCCCTGTCATTCTGGTCTTGAAACTCTGCTGAATGGCTCCCTAGAGTGAGTCACCAAACCTGCTCATTCTTGGAAGCATTTTTGACAGAATGTGGCTGCAGGTGACATTGATGGTTAAAACTTTTTTTCTATAACTTTATCTTCCCTGTAGGAAAAAAAAAATTCATTCGTCAATTGAAGGGCATCTAGGTTGGCTCCACAATCTAGCTATTGTGAATTGAGCCTCTATGAACATCGATGTGGCTGCTTCACTGTAGTATGCTGATTTTAAGTCCTTTGGGTGTAAGCCAAGGAGTGAGATAGCAATAGGTTTTGTCAAGGATGTGGGAAAAAAAGGTACACTCATACTTTTCTGATGGGGTTTCAAATTAGTGCAGTCACTCTGGAGAGCAGTGTGGAGATTCCTTAGAAAACTTGGAATGGAACCACCATTTGATCCAGATATACAACTCTTTGGCTTATACCCAAAGTACTTAAAATCAGCATTATACAGTGATGCAGCCACATCAATGTTCATAGCTGCTCAATTCACAATAGCTACATTGTGGGACCAATCTAGATGCCCTTCAATTGATGAATGGATAAAGAAACCATGGTGTATATATACACAATGGAATATTACTCAGCCATAAAAAAGAATAAAATTATGGCATTTGCAGGCCAATGGATGAAGTTGGAGAATATCATACTAAGTGAGATAAGCCATTCCAAATAAAACAAAGAATGAATGATCTATCTGATAAGCTAATGATGACACATAGTGGGAGGTAGGGGGGAGGCAAGAATGGAGGAAGAATGGATTGTATATAGAAAAAAAGAGGGGTGGGAGGGGTTGTGGGAAGGAAAAATAACAGAATGATACAATTATCATTATCCTATGTACATGTATGATTACACAAATGGTATGACTCTACTTCATGTACAACCAGAGAAACAAGTTGTATCCCATTTATATACAATGAATCAAAATAAATATTATTTTTAAAAAGAGAGGAAAAGTTAGCAAAGATAAAAGAATTAAACAATACTATCAACCAAGAGGATCTAATTAATATTTATAGAATGCTCTTCCAAACAACAGCAGAACACAGGCTCTTATCAATTGTCATGGAACATTTACTGAGATAAACCATAACCTCAGACAGAAAACAACAAACTTCAACAAATGTAAACAAATTCAAAATCATAAAGAATGTTTCTAAATACAATGAAATCAAATCAGAAATAAAGACAAGAGGAAAACCTGCAAACATTTAGAAATTAACACATTTCTAAACAACGAATGGATTAAAGAAGTCACAAAGGAAATGAAAAAACAAACCTGAATTAAAATGATTAATACCTCATACCTAAATTAATGGGATGCAACTAATGCTGTGCCAAAAAGAAAATGTATAGTCCTAAATGAATACATTAAGAAAGAAGGAAGGTCTCAATAATCTGCTTCTACCTAGAAAAGGATGACAAAACAACCCAAATGAGTAGTAGGAAGGATGTCATAAAATAAAAGCAGAAATCTATAAATTTGAAAACAAAAAATACAGCTAAAAATTTCTGTGGAGAAAAAACAAAACAAAATTGATAAATCTTTTTATACATGCTTTTGTCATAGTAAAATATAGTAAGATAAAATAGAACAAATAAATCACTAACAGAAATAAGACAGGAAATATTACAGCTCCTATATGCATTTGAAGGACAATAATACTATGAAAAACTTTGACAAATTTGATAATTTAGTTCACAAATATGACAAATGAGAAATCACTAAGATAGTGAAATCCACCAACATAAAATAGATAACTTGAATAAGCCTATAACAATGAAACAAATGAAGTTTGTAATGAAAAGCCTCCTGAAAGTAAAATCTCCAGCCTACTTCTCTTTACTGGAAAATTTTACCAAATATTTGAAGAATGTATATTAGATTTGCACAATCTCTTTCAGAAAATAGAAGGACACCCTTTCCAACTCAATTCATGAGTAATCACCATGAAACCCAAACTAAAAAAAGATGCAGGGGGTGGGGAGAAGAAAGAAAGAAAACTTAGATACAAAAACCTTGAGCAAATATTGTTCCAGGTATGTAGCTTAGTAGTAAAGCACTTGCCTGGCTTGTGTGAGGCCCTGGGTTTGCTTCCAGCACTGGAAAAACTAAAAACAGAAACAAAAACAAAACAACCGAAACAAAAAACTTCAGCAAAATATCAGCATATTCAATCCAACACTGTAAACAAATTAGAGACCATAAAGGAGAGGAATTTATTTAAGCATGTAAGAGTGATTTGATATTTCAAAATCAATTAATGTAATCTACTTCAACAGGCTAAAGATGAAAATGCCTATGATCCCTTCAACTGATGCAGAACATCCACAAAAAAACCCACACACCAACTCTCATCAAGTAAACAACAGAAGACAGTGACTTCAACTTGATAAAGAGTACCTACAGAAAATAACAAACATCAGCTTTAAAATCACAATCATGGTAATCCATGGTGGAAATTTGGATGTTTCCACCTAAGAGCAGGAACAAGACAAGGATGTCTGCTCTTGACACTTGCATTCAACATTCTGTTGGAAGTTTTAGCTCAGGCAATTAGGTGAAAAAAAAAGTGAAAACTAAAAACAGAAGAAAGAAAAAGCATGCTGATTATAAAACTATAAATAAAACTGTCCCTATTTGTAAATAACTACCTCATAGAACATGGAATAGATCTATGAACACACTGGAATTCATAAGTGGATTGAACAAGGTCACAAGATAAAAATGCATTTCTATATACTAAAAATAAGCATGCAAAAATTTTGATGATGCCATTTATACTTACCTCAAATAAATTTAAATATTTAGTCATAAATTTAACAAACATGTACACAGGGGATGGGAGTAAATCTCAGCAGTAGAGTCTTGGCCTAGCATGCTCAAGTCCCTGGGTTTAATCTGTAGCAAAACAAGAAAAACCAAATGCAAAACACATACATAATATGCATGCTGATAATTAGAAAATGTTGATGAAAGAAATTAACCCAAGAAAATGAAGAACTACCATATTCACAGATCAAAAGCCTCAACACAGAAGAGCTGTCAATTCTCCCAAAATTGATCTACAGTTTTAAAGCAATTTCTATCCAAATCCTAGCCAAGATGTTTCTACAACAAACAGGCAGGCTTATTTTAAAATTTAAATGAAATGACAAAAGAAATAGAATGCTAGACAATTTTGAAAATGAAAAATAGATATCAAGGATTGTTTAAACCAATTTCAAAACTTACTCTGTAGCTATAGTAATCAAGACAGTTTGGTGCTAGGGGGGACAGATACATAGACTCATTGAATAGAGAACTCAGAAACAGATACACATGAATACAACCACTTGATTTTTGACAAAGCAGTCCCTAAATTGAGGAAGGACACCTTTTCAACAAATGGTGCTAGTGCAATGGGACTTTCATAGGCAAAAAATATAAACCTTGATCTAAACTTCATGCCTATAAAATTTAACCCCAAATAATGACAGTTAAAATATAAAAACCTCAAACTATAAAGGGATTAGAATAAAAGTAGGAGAAAATCTCTGGGATCTAGCATTAGATAATTCTTAGACTTAACACCAAAATATAATCCCATTTAAAAAACTGGTAAATTGTACCACATCAAAATTTAACACATTTACTCTGCAAAACACTGGTGAAAAAATAAAAAGACAGCTACAGATTTCGAGAAAACATTTACAAACAACATATTTGATCAAGAATAATTACGTAGAATATATTAAGATCTCTCAAAACTCAACAATATATAGAAGCAAAAGTATCCAATTAAAAATGGGCAAAAGAAGTAGTAGAGGCAGAACCCTCAGAGCTCTGGGTAGGCTTTCTGCCCCTTTCACACTGGATGCAGGCATTTGGAATCTGCACAGTTGGGAACCATGGAGACCACGGGCTTTGGACAGCTGGAAATCCCGAGGTGGTTAACCAGGGTCCCTGGTGGCAGCAAAGAGGGGAGAGTACTAGACTGGGGCTGGCAAGCTCGCTGGGAGCACAGGGGCGTGCGGGCGTGAGCACACAGATGGAGGACTTCGTGATCGCAGGCTCAGAGCGGCGCTGGAAGTGGCCGAGGTGCTGGGGTGGCCAGGGTGACACTGCGGCCCTTCCCGCCCTTCTCCTGGGGCGGCAAATGGAGGTTCATCAACCTTGAGGAGGTGGAGCTGCAGGACCTGCCCAGAACCACCATCGCCTGCCACCTGAACCTGTGCATGTTTGTGAATGGCCTGTGCGGGTGAGGGCTGGGCTGGGCCGAGGGCGGACACTTGTTGCTCATAGGAAATGGCGCAGGTAGCAGCACCGAGGTCAGGCCACCGGAGGGGCAGGCGGTGACCCCAGGGACTAGCCTCCAAGGGCCCCTGCTCCCGGGGTGGCACCCAGCTGCCTCAGTTCTCTGAGCACCTGCCAGCTGCCAGCAGGACTCAGAGGGGTTTCGGAGACTTTGCTGAGCCAGGGCTCCTGGCTACTTCCCAGCGATGGCCCTGCATCTGGTGGTTATGCAAGTGTGGGAAGAATGAGCACCCCAATTGTCCAGGCAACCGCTGGGTTCCCCTGGGGCATTAGTCACAGAGCTGCATTTACTCGGTATGGAAGGGGATCATCTCATTCATAGGGAGGAAAAAACAGATGTTGAGTGGAAGTGTAATTCACCCTTCATAAATATGACAATGTCTGTGCATGATTTTAAGAAAAGCCAGGAACCAAAAGAGAAATATTATGACAAACATCACTGAAATCCAGAACACTACTAGGAATTATCTAGGAAACTTATTGTTCAACAAACAGGAACATCTAGAAAAACATTATGAAGACTGACATGGTAAAAAATAGAAATCCTAGAATATATGTATGAAGTAGTAGGTATGAATCTAAATAACTCAAATATATATCAAAGGAATGCAAAAATCCAACCTAATAACAGGCAATTATATTGAAGCGGTAATAGAAAGCATCCAGGACCAGTGGTGAACAAAGGGCTGAATCTGATACCAGTGCCCCACCATTATATGTAAAAGAGAAGGAAAGACACTTCCAAAGTAATTCTACAAAGTCAGTATTACCCTGATTGCAAAGAAAAATAAGGACACAACAAGGAAAAAAAAAAAAAAAAACTACAGGCCAATATCCTTGAGGGTGGCAGTCTAAAAGTCTTCATAAAATACTTGCAAAATATACTCAACATCACAATGCAAACAACAATCACTGCATTCCCAGAAATTCAGGAGGTTGTGTAAGGTGATTTGTAGTTTCAGTCATCCTGGTCAATTTAGAGACCTGGGCTCAAAATGAACAACAAAAGGAGCTGGAGTTGTGGCGAGTTGCAGAGTACACCTTGGTTAAGTCTCTGGGGTCTCTCTCTCTCTCTCTCTCTCTCTCTCTCTCTCTCTCACACACACACACACACACACACACACACACACACACACACACTATACACCATGAGCCAGCTGGTTTCATTCAAGGGATGCAAGAATTGTTTAATATATGAAAAGTAATAAAACTAATACTCCAGATAAAGAATCAAGGACAAAATCATAAGATAATTTCAATAGCTGCAGGAAAAGTCTTTGACAATATTCAATGGCCCTTCATTACTCAGCCCTGAGGAACTAGAAAGAGAAGGAACTCTCCATAACATACCAAAGACCAAGTATAACTTTCCCTTATATTAATCAAGCCATACTTTAGCATTGTATTCTGATTCTTTTGTTATATGATGACTTACTACACCATATTCTACAAATGTTGATTCTATACATAAACCACAACTGTTGCTGTCATTGTTATTAAAGGTCTTAAACTTATATTTAGGTTGTTTGGTATCATTATGTGCAGATGAGAGATGAAATGTAAAAACTAGAGAAAATATATATTTTTTAATTTTACCTTTGGGCCAACTAATGTGAAGAGAAAATGTGGATTGTTCTTTATACTGCAACGTTCTACAAGAGTGGTTTCAACCACCTTTTTCATTGTATGATCAGCATTACAGTTGTCAGGTAATGGTCTGATTTCTGACTCCCTAGTGTCAGTGTTTGCTTCTATAATAATAAAAACAAAGTAGATAGTATATGAAAACACTCCATATTTTCAAATCAATGAGCAGTTCAGCAATAGGTATTCTTCAAATAGTTTACCCTCTTTCCTTGATTCATTAGAAGCTTGATGTGATTCTCCTTCTTCTTCGGGGACATTCTAAGAAGGAAAAAATATTTAGGGGTAAATGTACCAAATATGAAAACTATCATAATGGTTTCCTTTACTGTAGGTTACAAAAAAAGAGAACACATTTCTGAGCCATTCCAATATAAAATCAAACTTCAATTCTTCAACTTACTAAGTTATGTCTTCTTATGGGGGTGAGAATGATTAGAGATAAGAGAGAGATCTGAAATGTTATTCCCCTTACCTCCAAGATAATTTCACAAATACTGACATTTATAAGACTATATTATTAATCAAATTACCTAGAATAAATTATAGCCATCTGTAGTTTAGAGTCTTTTTAAAAAAATAGAAATTTAAATGTGATATTTTGAATGAGTTTTTGTGAATTATATTGGCACAAATTACTCATGAGGTGAAAACATGAGACCTGAGCTTTAAGAGTACCTTATAAATAAAATTGATTGGAATCACAAAGAGTATAAGCTCTGCCATTCCTGTGTGTCAAATAGCTAACAATAAATGTAAATATAAATGTTGATCCTTCCAAGAAAGAGAAGAATGCCACAATCTTGTGGAGGCAGTGAATGGAAACCACACACAGTTACTAAAAGAAAAGATTTACTAAATTACCAAGAATGGCAACAAAGATGGCTCAAAAAGACATTGGAGAGATGTTTTCTGCAAGGTAATACTGAGTCTTGGAGTAAATCATTTAAAAAATAAGCAGATCTTTATTGTAAGTCCAAATATATGCTTCATGATTAGGGAATGTTTGAAGTATATTCTTGTTCCTACATTCATATTTATGACATTTCTCTAACTTGTTTGCTTCTACTTATGGCACCAATTCAAGATAACTCACCTGAATTTATATATCCCAGTCATCAAAATTAAATACAAACAAAGCATCATTTTTAGAATTCAGTAAACAGTCATTTCATGTTTGTTATTTAGAACACTTCATTATATAGCAATATTTTTCTACAAATTTATTCATGTTCAAGAAATTAAGAAGATTTTTACATTTGAAACCTTATTGTAGGTGCTCCAGAAAATATGAAAATATATTTATTAACTTTGAAAAGCTCATTAAAAAATCAAAAGCTATAAAGTGAATAGTTACATAACTAAGCAAATAACTTCTAAAATTTGGGATCTCCAAATGTGACATAATGGCTTGGATACTTTTAGACACTATGATACAAAAAATAATGAAACTAACATCATCATATGGTTATGGAGAGTCTCTGCTTCTAGAATTGGTTATTACTTTGCACATGACATCTATCTTCAATTAAATGAAGAGTTTTAAATGTACTCTTAGTGGAGAGAGACAGAATGAAATGAAAAATCAAGTTCAAGAGGCTTATAGGACTCCAAATACACAAAATTAAAACAGACCCACACCAAGGCACGTTATTATGAAAATACCTAACATACAAAATAAAGACAGAATTTTAAAGACTGTGAGAGAAAAGAACAAAATTACATTCAGGGGGAAACCAATACGGATATCAGCAGATTTTTCAATCCAGACCCTAAAAGCTAGAAGGGCCTGGAACAACATTTTTCAAGCCCTGAAACAAAATGGATGCCTACCAAGAATCTTATGCCCAGCAAAACTTACCTTCAAATTTAACGATGAAATAAAATCCTTCCATGATAAACAACAAAAGCTAAAAGAATTTACAAAAAGAAAGCCAACATTACAGAACATTCACAGCACAATATTCCATGAGAAAGAGATGAAAAACAAAGAAGCAAATCAGCAAAGGGAGGAATTATCCTAAAGGTATTGTCAAATAAGGGAGAAACCAAGTCACCAAGTCGTGTCAAAAAAAATTAACACATAAAATTTAAAAAGTGAACTAAATGACTGGGAATACAACTCATATTTCAATAATAACCCTGAATGTTAATGTCCTGAATTCATCAATCAAAAGACATACACTGGAAGATTGGATTAAAAAGAAAGATCCAACAATATGTTACCTGCAAGAGACTCACCTCATAGAAAAAGATACCCATAGACTAAAGGTGAAAGAATGGGGAAAAATATACCATGCACATGGACTCAGCAAAAATGCTGGAGTATCCATCCTCAATTCATATAATGTGGACTTCAAGCCAAAGTTAGTCAGAAGGGATAAAGAAGGACATTTCATACTGCTTAAGGGAAGCATAAATCAGCAAGACATAACAATCATAAACATCTATGCCCCAAACAGTGGCTCATCCATGTATATCAAACAAATCCTTCTCAATCTCAGAAACCAAATATACCATAACACAATAATGCTAGGTGATTTTAACATGCCTTTCTCACCACTGGGCAGATCATCCAAACAAAAATTGAACAAAGAAACCATAGATATCAATAACATAATCAATAATGTAGACTTAATGGACATTTATAGAATATACCATCCAACCAAGAGCAAATACACATTCTTCTCAGCAGCACATGGATCCTTTTCTAAAATAGACCATATATTATGCCACAAAGCTAATGTAAGCAAATACAAGAAGATAGAGACACTACCTTGTATCATATCATAATGGATTGAAGTTAGAAATAAATGAAAAAGTAAAAAACAGAAACTACTCCAACACCTGAAGATTAAACAATATGCTATTATATGATGAATGGATAACAGAAGATATTAGGAAGGAAATTAAAAAATTCTTAGAGGTAAATGAAAACAAGGAAACATCATAGAAAATCTCTGGGACACTATGAAAGCAGTACTTAGAGGGAAATTTATTTCATGGAGCTCATTCAATAAAAGAAGTAAAACTCAACAAATAAACTACCTAACACTACAGCTCAAAGCCCTAGAAAATGAAGAACAGACTATCACCAAAAGTAGTAGAAGACAGGAAATAGTTAAACTCAGAGCTGAAATCAATGAAATTGAAACAAAAGAAACAATATAAAAAATTGACAAAATAAATAGTTGGTTCTTCGAAAAAATAAACAAAATTGATAAACCCTTTGCCACACTAACAAAGAGAAGACGAGAGAAAACCGAAATCAGTAAAATTTGGAATGAACAAGGAAATATCACAACAGACACGATTGAAATACAAAATATAATTAGAAGCTATTTTGAAAATCTATACTCCAACAAATAGAAAATTTCGAAAGACATCAGCAGGTTTGTAGAGACATCTGAATTGCCTAAACTGAACGAGGAGGACATACACAATTTAAATAGACCAATTTCAAGTAATGAAATAGAAGAGGTCATCAAAAGCCTACCAACAAAGAAAAGTCCGGTACCAGATGGGTTCTCAGCCGAGTTCTACAAAACCTTTAAAGAAGAGCTCATTCCAATACTTCTCAAAGTATTCCATAAAATAGAAGAGGAGGGAACCCTCCCAAACTCATTCTATGAAGCCAATATCACACTGATACCTAAACCAGACAGAGACACATCAAGGAAAGAAAATTTCAGACCAATATCCTTAATGAACATCGACGCAAAAATTCTCAACAAAATTTTAGCAAATCTCATAGAAACATATTAAAAAGATAGTGCACCATGATCAAGTGGGTTTCATCCCAGGGATGCAAGGTTGGTTCAACATCAGGAAATCAATAAATGTAATTCATCATATCAATAGACTTTAAGTCAAGAATGACACGATTATTTCAACAGATGAAGAAAAGGCATTTGATAAAATACAACATCCTTTCATGCTCAAAACACAACAAAAAATAGGGATAGTGGGAACATTCCTTAACATTGTAAAGGCCATCTATGCTAAGCCCATGGTTAATATCATTCTAAATGGTGAAAAACTGAAAGCATTCCCCCTAAAAACTGGAACAAGGCAGGGATGCCCTCTTTCACCACTTCTATTCAATATCATCCTTGAAACTCTAGCCAGAGCAATTAGACAGACCAAAGAAATTAAAGGGATATGAATAGGAAAAGAAGAACTCAAACTATCCCTATTTGCTGATGATATGATTATATAATTAGAGGAACCAGGAAATTCCACCAGAAAACTTTTAGACCTCATAAGTGAATTCAGTAAAGTAGCGGGATATAAGATCAATGCAGTCAAATCTAATGCATTTTTATACATAAGTGATGAATCTTTGGAAAGAATAATTAGGAAAACTACCCCATTCACAATAGCCTCAAAATATATAAAACACTTGGGAATCAAACTCACAAAAGAGGTGAAAGACCCTACAATGAAAACTACAGAACACTAAAGAAAGAAATTAAAGAAAATCTTAGAAGATGGAAAGATCTCCCATGTTCTTGGACTGGCAGAATGAATATTCTCAAAATGGCCATACTATGAAAAGCACTATACAGATTCAATGCAATTCCAATTAAAATCCCAATGACGTACCTTACAGAAATAGAGCAAGCAATCATGAAATTCATCTGCAAGAAAAAGAAACCCAGAATAGCTGAAGCAATCCTTAGCAGAAAGAGCGAAGCAGGAGGTATTGCAATACCAGAACTTCAACTCTACTACAACACAATTGTAACAAAAACAGCATGGTATTGCTACCAAAATAGAAAGGTAGATCAATGGTACAGAATAGAGGACACAGACACAAACCCAAATAAATACAATTTTCTCATACTAGACAAAGGGGCCAAAAATATGCAATGGAGAAATGATAGCCTCTTCAACAAATGGTGCTGGGAGAATTGGAAATCCATATGGAACAGAATGAAACTAAACCCATATCACTCATCATGCACGAAGCTAAACTCAAAATGGATTAAGGACCTCAGAATCATACCAGAGACCCTGCAGATTATAGAAGAAAAAGTAGGTCCAGATGTTCAACATGTCGGCTTAGGATCAGACTTCCTCAACAGGACTCCCATAGCACAAGAAATAAAAGCAAGAATCAATAACTGGGATAGATTCAAAGTGAAAAGCTTTCTCTCAGCAAAGGAAACTATCAGCAATGTGAAGAAAGAGCCTACAGAGTGGGAGAAAATCTCTGCCCATCATACTTTAGATAGAGCACTAATCTCCAGAATCTATAAAGAACTCAAAAACTCTACACAAAGAATGCCAATAACCCAATCGACAAATGGGCTAAGTAAATGAACAGACACTT
This sequence comes from Sciurus vulgaris, assembly GCF_902686455.1. Taxonomy (NCBI): domain Eukaryota; kingdom Metazoa; phylum Chordata; class Mammalia; order Rodentia; family Sciuridae; genus Sciurus; species Sciurus vulgaris. Next base: position 1,126,036 of record NC_136474.1, on the reverse strand, counting down.
CACAGAAGATCTACAAGCAATCAACAATCATATGGAAAAATGTTCAACATCTCTAGTAATAAGAGGAATGCAAATCAAAACCACCCTAAGATTCCATCTCACCCCAATTAGAATGGCAATTATCAAGAATACAAGCAACAACAGGTGTTGGTGAGGATGTGGGGAAAAAGGTACACTCATACATTGCTGGTGGGGCTGCAAATTAGTGCAGCCACTCTGGAAAGCAGTGTGGAGATTTCTTAGAAAACTTGGAATGGAACCACCGTTTGACCCAGCTATCCCACTCCTCGGCCTATATCCAAAAGTCTTAAAATCAGCATACTACAGAGATACAGCCACATCAATGTTCATAGCTGCTCAAATCACCATAGTCAGATTGTGGAACCAACCTAGATGTCCTTCAATTGATGAATGGATAAAGAAACTGTGGTATATATATATACAAAGGAATATTACTCCACCATAAAGAAATGATAAAATTATGGCATTTGCAGGTAAATGGATGAAATTGGAGAATATCATGCTAAGTGAGATAAGCCAATCTCAAAAAACCAAAGGATGAATGATATCCCTGATAAGTGGATGAGGACACATAATCTGCTGTGGGAGGGGTTAGTGTTAGGATTAGAGTTAATGTTAGGGAGGGGGCAAGAGTGGAGGACGAAAGGACTGTATAGAGGGAAAGGAGAGGTGGGAGGGGTGGAGGGAAGGGAAAAATAACAGAATGAATCAAACAACATTACCCTATGTTAATTTGATTACACTAATAGTATGCCTTTATGCCATGTACAAATAGAGAAACAACATGTATTCCATTTGTTTACAATAAAAATATTTTTGAAAACAAATAAATAAAAAATAAAAAATAAAAAAAGTAATTTGAGACACTGGGAAAAGTTTCCTGAGTTTACAGAGATGTGAGAGTAGCTTTAGAGACTAAAACACTGGTGACTAGATTCTGTTGAATATATGGATCTATGGACTCTAGCAGGTGACCATTCCCCTCCACTTCTTTTCCCAACTCACTGATGTCCTTCCCATGTATATGTGTGGTAGATCATGGTAGATCATGAAGATAACTGATGTGCACATCATTGAAGAGCTTCAGTTTAGTAGTTGGTAATGTGTTTATGCTAAGACCTGTGATTGAGACCCCATTTAGTTTATTTTCAAGAATCAGAAACAAAAAAACAGGCAGAGCTCTGACTCTTGGTCCTTTGAGTATAACATTGTGTCAGGAATCTGCATCTTCACAGGATGTAGATTTAAAGATGGAGAGTGCCACTGAGTCCTGAAAATGAGAGACTGGGGAGTTGGATACCAGAGGAAGAATGATAGTTCAATAATATTTAGGGAAACACAGGCACAATTACCAGTATTCTGCTTTTGTAGCAATCTTTTCTCTTGAATATCTGATTGCCTGTAAACTTAAGTGCTTCCTAGTTCATGTGGATCTGAATAAAGTGAGACCTACACAGGTAAAAAGGTATTTTATGATTTATAATATTTCAGTGTGCCTGACAATTGTATTCCCAATAACAACACATACTTGAACATTCAGTGTTTAAAATTTTTTTAAGGTTTCATGAAACTCAATATACTGTTTGTGGGTAAAGGGAAGCAATAGGTTTATTTATTTATCTATTTTGATGTGTCCTGGGGATTGAACTCAGGTGCACTCACCCACTGAGCCACATCCCCAGTCTTATTTTATATTTTATTTAGAGACAGGGTCTCCTTGAGTTGCTTAGGACTTTGCTTGTGCTGTTATTTTTGTTTTTGTTTTTGTTTTTCCTTTCTTTTCTTGTACTGGGGACTAAACCCTGGGATGCTTAAAAACTGAGACTTATCCCAAGCCCTTTTTTCTTATGTTGTGTTTTGAGACAGGGTGTTGTCAAGTTGTAGAGGGCCTCACTAATTTGCTGAGACTGGTTTTGAACTTAAAATGCTCCTGCCTCAATCTCTCAATTTGCTGGGATTAGAGGCAGGCATCACCACACCCTGTAAAATGGGGTATTTTCTGTAGGTGATATCCATTCTGAAGAACCAACAGCACAATTTTCAAGTTAGCTTACTTAGTCTTTGATCCATGAATAACCAAGAGAGAAGGCAGTCTGCATCTTGCAAGCTTGTCTTGGGTTATCAAAGGTCTGTTCCACTTCAGGTAAAAAGAAAATATTATGACAGCTATTAATTGGAATTCAAGGCAGTCAGTTTCTGAGAATAAACTGTTCTCATGTTCTGCTATATAGTGTCTTTCAGTCTGAAATAGAATTAAGAGTAGCTTATTTTGGGGCTGGGTTTTAGCTCAGTGTAGAGCAGTTGCCTTACATACGAGGCACTCATTTAGATTCTCAATACCACACATAGATAAATTAATTAATTAATTAAATGTCCACCAACAAAATGGGAAAGTTCATTAACTATTTCATTGTTTGAAAAAGTTGAGGCAGAGTTTTATAAAACAGCTTATATTTTAATCAAATCAGCCAAGAAATAGCATTTCATATAGGTGAATCCAAATTTTCTGGCTCAATATCTGAGGTTCTGTCTTCCAGGTGTTCTATCCCATTGGTTATGGTTTCTATGGAGTTCTTAATTTTGTTTATTGTTTCCTTTATTTCAAGGATTTCTGTTTGGTTTTTATTTCTATATCTCTAACTCTTTATTGAAATGATCTTTTGCTTCCTGTATTTGCTCTTTTAACTGTCGATTGGTGCGATCATTCAATGCCTGCATTTGCTCTTTCATCTCTTCATTTGCTTCCCTGGTCATTGTAATTATGTACATTCTGAACATTTCTTCTGTCATGCTGTGATTGGATTTTATTGATGTAACATCTACATTTTTGGGGCATTTTCTTCCCCTGTTTTCTCATATTGTTCAGGTATCAGAGGACCACTAAGATATTGCAGATTTCCTCTATTGACTTACAATATCCCTGAAGATTTCTAGTATGTCCCCTCTTAGCCTTCAGTAGGCTGAAGTCTTGGAGGAAGTTGATAATGTGGTGCTCCACAAGGAAGCTGCCTCTCTAGGGGTGGTGGCCTTCAGGTGGGGTATATTCCCTGCTAGTGAGCAGAGGTGCCTCCCCTTGTTGACCTGTGGTCATCCAAAGGGGAACTAGGCTGCAGGCTGAGGCAAGGCCTGTTTGGGCCTGTGTCTCTGGTTTTACCATCCTTGTGGGAAAACGTCTCCTGGCAGGGAAAACTAACCTGGTGGGGAGGTCTCGCTAGTCAGTTCCCATGCTAGAGATTCCCCTCAATCCACAACTACCACCTGGGCTGGGCTGCCTTCCTCTGCAATGTTCCCAGGGGTCTGGACCTACCTCCTGGGCCTGGGAGCCTCACCCTTCACAGACGAGTCTCCTTAGGCTGCCTCTCCTAAGAGAATCTGCCCGCACACCTGGAACCTTCACTCCGCCCCAAGCGTGTCTCTGTGTGGCCCTTCCGACAAGAAGCCGCCTAGGTCCTGGGACCCTGCTCTGCACCTAATCACCTGGCTATGCGGCCCCTCCTCTGAGCAGCCACCTGGAGCCCTGTACAGTCGCTCTGAGTCCCAGTGACCCACCGCATGTCTTTTCTTCTAGGTAGCCACCCGGTGTTCCAGTGTAGTCACTAGGAGTCCAAGCAACTCACTGTGTGCCTTCTCCTCCTGCCAACCGCCCATAGCCCTGGGAAGTCACTCCAAGTCCAAGTAACCCTCCTCCTCCTCCTCCTCCAGGCAGCCCCCTAGGTGTTCAGGAGTGGTCGCTTTGAGTCCAAGTGACCCACCGCCTGCCTCCTCCTCTAGGCAGCCGTCCGGAGGAATGAAGTGACCCACTGTGCTCCTCCTCTGGGCTGCCTCCTGGTGTTCAGGAGCAGTCGCTTTGAGTCCAAACAACTCACCGCTTGTCTCATCCTCTGGGCAACTGCCTGGAGCTCTGGTGCAGTCACTCCAAGTCCAAGCGACCCGCCATGCTCCTCCTCCTCCTCTGGGCAGCCCTCCTCCCAGTGTTCAGGAGCAGTTGCTCTGAGTCCAAACAGCTCACCACGCAGCACCTCCTCTGAGCAGCCACCGGAAGCCCCAGTGGTTGCTCTGATTCCAAGTGCTGTGCTGAGCGGCCTCCTCTACAATGCTCCCAGTTGTCCAAGTTCACTGCTCCAGTGGGGGAAGGGGTGTCTCATTGGGCAACTCTACTTCACAAAGTTCCCTGCATTCCAGGAATACCACCCCATCCAGGACACCTCCCCAATGGGAGAGACTCACCCGGCAGCTTTGAGTTGGTCCCAAGTCTCTCAATATCTCCTCTTTTGAATCCTGATTCCTGCAGCAACATGAAATGCAGCCACCCTCTAGTCCACCATCTTGAAGCCCCCTCAAATTATTTTAATATCTTTCAGCAGAAACTTGAATTTTGTCACTTATTGCAATTAAACAAGTATGTAAAGGGACTATCAGAACTTCTTTCAAATTCTATTTTAATATGCCTTTCTAGAGAGCATCCCATACTCTATGTCCTGAATATCTGTTTTGTGTTAATCAAACGGGTCATAAACCCCAAGGTTTTGGTCTATTTTATATAACCCTTATTTCTATCCAATGCAGTGATGTTCCTCCTCAGTCTTGCTCTTCCCTTGGTTAGATTCACTCTGATACTGTACTGCTGGACTCACTTAGTAATCCCATCTTACCCACTTCAGTTGCTTTCCACAGTCACTCCTATACTGTAATGCCTGTTGTAAACACATTCACTAAATTTAAGAGCTTCAGTGATAATCAGGAGAATCACTGAGTTTAGAATTGAGGAGCCTCAGTTCAAATCTCATTGCTACCCCTTTCAACACTCAGAAAAGTCCCTTTAATATCTATAAGTTCAGGTTCACCATCGTGACCATCATTTGGCCAGCATGTCAAAAACATATTGAAGGATGAGTGGGTACATTGATTAGTTGTTAAAATTCCTTAAAATTCTTAAATTTTCTGAGCTTTTGATTCAGTCAATAGAAGAAAAGAATATTCAATTGAGCGAATAAAAAAGGAAACAACAAGAGAGCACAAGAGAAAGTAAACATAAAAATTCAAGAAAAGATTTTAATCATAGAAAAAGAAAAAACTGTATAAAGGAAAAAATTTCTTCTTAAATCTAAATATAAATAGTAGCCTGAAGGGAAATGTAACTCTTAAAAACAGAAAAAAAAAAAAAAATGCGGGTAGGGTATTGAAGGAAACCAAACTGGAAAATTGCAAAGTAGATATATCTCTATACAGAGGGTTAATATATCTAATATAACATGGCCTACACAAAGCTATTCTTGACTTCAAGTAAAATAATTCCTCTACAGAACTAGTCTGATCTTGTTTATAAAGAAAACATGTGACCACAGCTCTGTGAGATTTTTCCTAAAACTCTATAAGCAGGCTGCTCAGATAAATAATGAATCAGAATTAACATACAACTGATTTTGCCTTTCTGAATTAATGATATAGACCTTCCTCATGATTCTAGTTCTGCACTGGCATCGACCTATACAGTGGAGGAATACAATGGAGTTGTCAGTCAGGCAAGTTTACAGTCTAACTGCAGGCCTGGCACTTATTAATTATGGAAACATGGGACAAAGAGTCAATTTCTGTTGATGATAGCTGATTAATTAGTAAATAACAGGTTATGATAGCACAGGCACTTTCAAAGTCACTTTGATGACTTTAATAAACAAGTGTTAGGAACAATTGTCTATCCCAGACTGGAACACTCAAAAAGATCTTTATTCCTTTTATTTTCATTTTCTAATCATTTAGCATACTATCTTTTAAAATAAATAAAATCATACTTGTTTAAAGGGTCATCTGTAGAATTTCCATCCACTATTAAAGAAGAGAAGAAAATGTTTATTTAATCAACAATAGAAAATATAAAACATTAAATGTGTACAACTGTGATTCTTTGTTACAGAGTATTCCTCTGGGCCCCTATATGGAGATTTTTCTATAATAGACACTAATTATATTTCTGACAGGCAATTAATGAATTAAGAATACCTGTGTCCCATACTTTGTACTTTTGAAATGCTAGGAAGAAACATAGAATTTCTCTAAAATTTGATACCTAAAAGTAAACACTTGGTCCCATGACTGTAATTTTAACTAAAAGTTGCAAATGGTCAGAAAGCAATATTATTAGCAGATTCAGGAGCATAAAGAAAATGTCAAATAGCATAATTTTTCTAGACTAATTGCAGTAGGAACAATTATCAGAGAATATTCTTATGTTGTTATGACACACAACAGCTCCAGATAGAGGAAACACAAACATAATAATTTGGAAATACTTTTCTTATTTATACAAAAAAAAAATAAGAATTCAGGAACCAAAATTAAATTATCATAAAATTTCTTTAGAAAATATCATTTCAGATTATAAATTTCCTATAATTAGTTGCTTAAATAGTCATGAATTCTGTACTACTAAGAAAGTAAATAAGAACAATATGAATGTAACTTATATATATATGTATATATATCATATATATATGATATATATATATATAAACTGCTCCTTTGCCATCAGAACATTCTTATTCTATTTATTATTTTACACCAGGAATTGAATCCAGTGGAGCTGAACCACTGAAAGATACCCCAGTCCTTTTTAATTTTTGAGGTAGTGTCTTGATGCGTTACTTAGGGCCTCAATAAGTTGCTGAGGCTTTAAACTTGCAATCATCCTGCCTCAGCTTCCTGAGCTGCCAAGATTACAGGATTGCAGACTCCGCACCCAGCATACATTTATTTTTTGATCTGAGCCATGAATACCAAGAAAAATTCACTTTCAGAAATCTCACATAGGTTGTTATTTTCAGAATTTTTAGGTTCTGCTTTCATATATTGAAGAATTAATTCCCTATGACTATGTATGAAAAATTAATTAAATTACAGTTTCAATATTGATATAAAAATCATATTCAACACATAAAAATGTTTTAGACAACACAATATCAGACTTTATAATATGCAGTTGAAATTTGTAAGCCCAGACATTTTGTTAACTTGATAGTTATTTGTAAATTGGTCTATTTTCTTTTGTTTTTGAGATGGGATTTTACAATTTTGCCTGGTCTGGTCTGGAACTCCTGAGTTCAAGCAATTCTCATGCAGTCTCCCAAATAGCTGTGGTGAGCACACACATGCCACTGCACTCATAAGCTTATATTAAGAAAACAAGTGGAGATCCAAGATGGCGGACTAGAGGGAGGCTGTGTTCCTTGTCACTCCATAACTCCAGTTTCAAGCAGAGGATATCTGTTTCTTGGTGAAGCAGTTTTTGCTGCTTATCAATCCCCTGCTGTCTACCCCATTTGTCTGCTGTGATCACCTGCAGTGTACCAGTATATTGACACCTTTCTTGAGTGCAGGTTGCTCACTGTCAGGCACCATTTATCATATATCATCTGCCATTTGCCTGCCTCTCACCTATCCATTACCTGCCTTACATCTGTACATCATCCAAAGCATGAGGTTCACCTCCCAATCATTTGACAAGAGTCAGCAAACTGATCACCGGCTGCCAGTGGAGCACCAGCTGCCTTCTGTTGCCTGGAAGTGCACTGCTACAGTACCTACAGGATCCCTCAGCCTGACCGATCACTCCCTGTGTCTGGGACCCTCACATCTACTGACTGCTCCCTGCCGCCAGGACCCCCAGGCCAACTGACTGGGCCCTATCACCAGGACCCCAGAACGACTGCGACTGGGCTCCAGGATCCTGCAAACAGACCAAACACACCTGAACTCCAGGACCCCTGCCTGAACAACCGCACCCACCACACCTCCAGGATCTCCAGCTGACCATGTCCATATCCTGAGCTGCAGCTCCCCAATTGCCAACACATTTGGAAGCCAGAGTGGCCATCTTGGATAATCCTGAAAGCCAGAGCTCTGATCTTTATGTGGGGCAAATCCCATCCTGAGACACCTGCTGGAGGCTTGAAGCTCATTGTCAGGGACCTGCCATACATCAGGCAACTGAAGACTGGGAGGTTTGAATACTATATGACTGTTATAGTGTAGATTTTCCTTTTTCTCCTTATTGAACAATTTTGTTTTTCTTTCTTTATTTTTCTTGCTCTCTTTTCCCTTTGTATACCTATTCCCTCAGAGTCTCTTTCTCCCATTTTGCATGCAAACATCCAATTTCTTTTGAATACACTCTCATGCTTTCTATTATCTACAATTTCTGGCTATTCTGTTCTTATCACATTAACAGCTACATCCTACATCCCTCTGCATCCTCTTTGTCCTCCATTAGAAAGTGCAGACCTTATTGCAAATCTGTTTCTTATACTGAAGATAATATTTGAACTTATTTTGTTTATTATGACAATTTTGTTATTGTCTTCATAGGGGATATTTGGTCTAGGATTGCATAGTGTCTGAATTGGGCACTGCTAACATTGATCTCCACTTAAAGAAAGGGTTTTGGAAACCTATAGGGCCACTATAAGCCAATAGGGGGTAATCTGCAATACCCCAGATTTGCACTGCTAGAGGGGAAGATACATGAACAACATGAAAAATCAAGGGAAGAAAATGATCCAAACAAATCTAGATTCTATATTAATAAAATCCAATGACAATATGTTAGAAGAAATATCAGAAAAAAAACCAGATTTTACATGATTAAGATGACTTGCTCAGCAAAGGATGAGATAAGAGAGCAAATGCAGGCAATGAATGATAATACCAATAAACTGAAAGAGCACCTGCAGGAAGCAAAAGATCATTTCAAAAAAGAGATAGAGATACTAAAAAAAAAAATGGAAATCCTTGAAATGAAGAAAACAATAAACAAATTAAAAAAACTCAATGGAAAGCATCACCAAAAGACTAGACCACTTGGAAGACAGAACCTCAGACAATGAAGACAAAATATTTAATCTTGAAAATAAAGTTGTCTAAACAGAGAAGATGGTAAGAAATCATGAACAGAATCTCCAAGAACTATGGGACATCATGAAAAGACCAAATTTAAGAATTATTGGGATTGAGGAAAGCACACAGATACAAACCAAAGGAATTAACAAGCTATTCAATAAAATATTATCAGAATATTTCCCAAACCTGAAGAATGAAATGGAAAATCAAATACAAGAGTTTTACAGAAACCAAATGCACAAAATCACAATAGAGCCACACCAAGGCACATTATAATGAAAATGTCTAACATTCAAAATAAAGATAGGATTTTGAAGGCCATGAGAGAAAAGATTTAGATTACATATAGGGGAAGACCAATAGGGATAGCAGCTGACTTCTCAACCCAGACTCTAAAAACTAGAAGGGCCTGGAGCAACATACTTCACACTCTGAAAGAACATGGTTGCCAACCAAGAATCCTATACCCAGCAAAACTAACCTTCAGATTTGAAGATGAAATAAAATCCTTCCATGATAAACAAAAGTTAAAAGAATTTACAAATAGAAAGCCTGCACTACAGAATGTTCTCAACAAAATATTCCATGAGGAGGAAATGAAAAACAACATGAAAGTCAGCAAAGGGAGGAACTAACTTAGAGAAAAACCACTCAAAGGAGAAACCAAGCCAAGTTAAAAACAAAAATAAGCCCAAATGACTGGGAATAGGAATCATATCTCAATAATAACCCTGAAAGTTAATGGCCTAAACTCATCAATCAAAAGACATAGACTGGCAGAATGGAATAATAAGAAAGACCCAACAATATGTTGCCTGCAAGAGACTCATCTCATAGAAAAAGACATCCACAAACTAAAAGTGAAAGGATGAGAAAAAAATTACCACGCACATGGACTCAGTAAAAAAGCGGGGGTTTCCATCTCTATATCAGATAATGTGGACTTCAAGCCAAAGTTAGTCAGAAGGGATAAAGAAGGACATTTCATGGAGCTTAAGGGAACCATAAATCAGGAAGACATAATGATAGTAAATATTTATGCCCTCAAAAATGGTGTATCCCTGTACATCAAACAAATCCTTCTCAATTTCAGGAATCACATAGGCCACAACACAATAATTCTGGGTGACTTTAATGCACCGCTCTCACCATTAGATAGATCTTCCAAACAAAAACCAACCAAAGAAACCATAGAACTCAATAAAACAATCAATAACCTAGACTTAATAGACATATATAGAATATTCCATCCATCAACATGTGGATACACTTTCTTCTCAGCAGCACATGGGACCTTCTTGAAAATACACCATATGTTACACCACAAAGCAGCTCTTAGGAAATGCAAAAAATAGAGATACTGCCTTGTGTTCTATCAGATCATAATGAACTGAGAGTAGAAATCAATGAAAAAATTAAAAAAAAAACACAGAAATTACTCCAACACACGGAGACTAAATAATATGCTATTGAATGAAATAAGGATAACAGAAAACATCAGGGAGGAGATAAAAAAATTCTTAGAGGTCAAAGAGAATGATGATAAGCATATCAAAATCTCTGGGACACCATGAAAGTGGTACTAAGAGGAAAATTCATTGCATGGAGCACATTCCAGAAAAGAATGAAAAGTCAACAATTAAATGACCTAACATTACAGCTCAAAGTCCTAGAAAAAGAAGAACAGAATAATAGAAAAAGTAGTAGAAGACAGGAAATAATTAAAATCAGAGCTGAAATCAATGAAATTGAAACAAAAGAAACAATTCAAAAAATTGACAAAACAAAACGTTGGTTCTTTGAAAAAGTAAAAAAAAAAATAGACAAACCCTGAGCCATACTAACAAAGAGAAGGACAGAGAAAAATCAAATTACTAAAATTTGTGATGAAAAAGGAAATATCATGACAGACATCACTGAGATACACAACATAACGAGAAGCTACTTCGAAAATCTGCATTCCAACAAAATAGAAACTACAGAAGATATTGACAAATTTCTAGAGACATTTGCTCCTCCCAAACTGAACCCAGAGGCCATACACAACTTAAACAGATCAATATCAAGCAATGAAATAGAAGAAGCCATTAAAAACCTACCATCCAAAAAAGCCCAGGATCAGACAGATTCTCAGCTGAGTTCTACAAGTCCTTCAAAGAAGAACTCATTCCAATACTTCTCAATGTATTCCAGGAGATAGAAAAAGAGGGTACCCTACCAAACTCATTCTATGAAGCTAATATCACACTCATAACCAAACCAGGCAAAGACACCTCAAGGAAAGAAAATTTTAGACCAATATCCTTGATGAATATAGATGCAAATGTCCTTAACAAAATATTGGCAAACCGTATCCAAAAACATATTAAGAAAATCATACACCACGATCAAGTGGGGTTCATCCCTGGAATGGAAGGATGGTTTAACATCTGTAAATCAATAAACATAATTCATCATATCAATAGATTTAAGGATAAGAATCATATGGTTATATCAATTGATCCAGAAAAAGCATTCAACAAAATACAACACCCAATCATGCTCAAAACACTAGAAAAAATAGGGATAGTAAGCCTATGGCCAACATCATTCTTAATGGAGAAAAACTGAAACCATTGCCTTTAAAAATGGGAACAAGACAGTGATGTTCTCTTTCACCACTTCTATTCAACATTGTCCTCGAAACTCTAGCCAAAGCAATTAGGCAGACTAAAGAAATTAAAGGGATACGAACAGGAAAAGAGAAACTTAAGCTGTCACTATTTGCTGACAACATGATTGTATATTTAGAGGATCCAAAAACCTCCTCCAAAACTCTTCTAGACTTCATCAATGAATTCAGCAAAATAGCAGGCTATAAAATCAACATCATAAATCAAAGCATTTTTATACACAAGTGATGAAACAGTTGAATGGGAAATGAGGAAATCAACTCCATTTGTAATAGCCTCAAAAAAAAAAAATAAAATACTTGGGAATCAATGTAACCAAAAAGGTAAAAGATCTCTACAATGAAAACTATAAAACATTGAAGAAAGAAATTGAGGAAGACCTAAGAAGATGGAAAGATCTCCCATGTTCTTGGACTGGCAGAATTAATATTGTCAAAATGGCCATACCAGAAAAAGTGCCATACAGATTCAATACAATTGCAATTAAAAGCACAATGATGTACCTTACAGAAATAGAGCAAGCAATCATGAAATTCATCTGCAAGAATAAGAAACTCAGAATCGCTAAAGCAATCCTTAGCAGGAAGAATAAAATGGGGGGTATTGCAATATCAGTACTTCAACTATACTACAAAGCAATAGTAAAAAAAAAAAAAAAACAGTATGGTATTGGCACCAAAATAGACAGGTAGATCAATGGTACAGAATAGAGGACACAGACACAAACCCAAATAAATACATCTTTGTCATACAAGACAAAGGTGCCAAAAATATGCAATGGAGAAAAGGTAGCTTCTTCAACAAATGGTGCTGGGAAAACTGGAAATCCATATGCAACAGAATGAAAATAAACCCTTATATCTCACCCTACACAAAACTCAACTCACAATGGACCAAGGACCTTGAAATCAGACTAGAGACCCTGAATCTTATAGAAGAAAAATAATGTCCAAATCTTCAACTTGTTGGCTTAGGATCAGACTTCCTCAACAGGACTCCCATAGCACAAGAAATAAAAGCAAGAATCAATAACTGGGATAGATTCAAAGTGAAAAGCTTTCTCTCAGCAAAGGAAACTATCAGCAATGTGAAGAAAGAGCCTACAGAGTGGGAGAAAATCTTTGCCACTCATATTTCAGATAGAGCACTAATGTCCAGAATCTATAAAGAACTCAAAAAACTCTACACAAAGAATACAAAACACCCAATCAACAAATGGGCTTAGGATATGAACAGATGCTTCACAGAAGATCTACAAGCAATCAACAAACATATGGAAAAATGTTCAACGTCTCTAGTAATAAGAGAAATGCAAATCAAAACCATCCTATGATTCCATCTCTCCCCAATTAGAATGGCAATTATCAAGAGTACAAGCAACAACAGGTGTTGGCGAGGATGTGGGAGAAAGGTTCACTCATACATTGCTGGTGGGACTGCAAATTAGTGCAGCCACTCTGGAAAGCAGTGTGGAGATTTCTTAGAAAACTTGGAATGGAACCACCATTTGACCCAGATATCCCACTCCTCGGCCTATACCCAAAGGACTTAAAATCAACATACTACAGGGATATAGCCACATCAATATTCATAGCTGCTCAGTTCACTATAGCCAGATTGTGGAACCAACCTAGATGTTTTTCAATTGATGAATGGATAAGAAACTGTGGTATATATATACAAAGGAATATTACTCTGCCATGAAGAATGATAAAATTATGGCATTTGCAGGTAAATGGATGAAATTTGAGAATATCATGCTATGTGAGATAAGCCAATCTCAAAAAAACAAGGAAAAATGATCTCGCTGATAAGCGGATGATGACACATAATGGAGGGGGCAAGAATGGAGGAAGGAAGGACTGTATGGAGGAAAAAGATGGGTGGGAGGGTGGGCGGGGAAGTAAAAAGTACCAGAATGAGCCAAACATCATTACCCTATGTAAATGTATGATTACACAAATGATATGCTGTTACTCCATGTACAAAGAGAAACAACATGTATCCCATTTGTTTACAAGAAAAATAAATTCAAAAAATAACAATAAATATATTTAAAAAAGAAAAAAGTAAGATGCAATCATCATGCATTGAGGGCAATAAGTATATTAAATGATAATAGATTGAACTCAGAGAATGTCATGTCCCTGTAAACAATAGCTCTTTCTTCTTGCACCATTTATTTTACTTACGATTAAGGACTTCTTCCAAAAATAAGGGTTGAACCCTAACATAAAATAATATTGTAACATTTAAGTCTAAGCGTGTATTACTATGAATACTCAGGGACTGGAATCAATAAGAGCATTTTGTAGTCAAAGGTAATCATCACCAGACTGTAGTGCAACATAGCAGCAACAGACTTGACAGAAACAAAAGCATTTTAATAGTCCTCTCCCCTCTCAGACTTTAAGAAAATCCTCAGGTCCTCAAGAAATTAAAGGATGGTGGAAAAGCTAATTTTCAAGGGAGAGTAAAAAGATTTTCTGCTCAACTAGGCATTTCAAGACCTAATTAGGAAAATCAAATTGTGACATGGTTTATACCCTATGGTCAGGAATAATACTTTGAATGACAGAGATAAGGCTGGGAACCATGATGATAAAATCTCTAAAACCCTAAGATACTGGCTAGTGATGCATTTCAGTAGTACAGCAATTCAATAGCATGTATAAGGAGATGAGGGAAGAAAAGGAGAGGAAAGGGAAGATAGGAACCTTGGAGAAAACTCACACTCATTACCACTTATCATCTAGACTTTTACAGGACTGCTGGCTGATGAACTACTCTATTGTTTCATACATAGCTGTACCATGAAATTTCACCTCATGTGTGAAATGCAATAGCTGTTATTATTTTGAGCCTCCAATCAAGGTTGATTAGAATTTTAATGTAAACACTTACCCACTATGACCACTAGCAGCAGCATAAGCTAATGCCATCTGTCCAAAGGTATCTGTAACAGAGAATTCAATACCATTCTGGAGAAGCAACTCAGCCATGTGCTCTGATTTGTGTTCCAGAGCAAACATGAGGACTGTTCTACAATAAGAGAGATCACTTCCATCTTAAGTATTTTAATAGAGCTATTTGAACAGTTAATTTATATTTTTCCAATTCAAAATCTTAATTTACAGATACTAATAGACATAAATATCTTGGGAGAGCAAAGTTTCAGTGTTGCAAATCACCTCAAAGTCTAAAAGCAAAAAAAAAAATCTTTTCCAAATGAAGGAAAAGTTACAAACTTTAAATGAGAAAACAGGCAGAGAGAAAGGAGGTCAGAGTCACATAAAACTAGCTGATGATAGAATTCACATCACAATCAGCTCTTATGAGTCCTTCTCCAAGGCTAGTTAACCCACATGATATTATCTTAAGTATCCGTTCCTATCTTATTCCATTGTTCTGTTTTTCTTCTTACCTTTCATTTCCCCTGCCAGCTCATATACTTTACTTGGCCCAGCTGACAATTCTTCCAGAACTGTGAATAAGCCACCTCTGCCCCAGTTGCCAGAGTCATCTGATAGAAGAAATTTTTCATCTATAAGAGGTAAAGTCAATCCCACAATTTAGAGAAACAAAAGCCACAAAATAGACTTGTAGAAGAATGATTTTTCAAAGAGAAGGAAAACTATACTTGATCTTCTAAGAGAATCATAGTTGAATTCTCAAATATATTCAGGTTTTCTGAAAGATATACCTGGTCATCATAACAGAAAGGTATCTCA
Source organism: Sciurus vulgaris (assembly GCF_902686455.1). Classification (NCBI taxonomy): domain Eukaryota; kingdom Metazoa; phylum Chordata; class Mammalia; order Rodentia; family Sciuridae; genus Sciurus; species Sciurus vulgaris. The sequence continues at coordinate 1,110,720 of NC_136474.1, read as the reverse complement.
AAAATGAGTGTTATGAATGAAAAAAAAAAATCTCTGGTGGGTCTCTAATTCTAGGGGAGGTGAATAAGGAAGGGTGAAGAGTGGGGGGGCATAACAGTGAGCAAGTGCGTTAATATCAAATCATACAACTCCCATTTGACTTGTCAGGAAGAGGAAAAGCTAAATGACGCATTCAAGCTTTCATTAACATACTGGGTCAGCACGTTGTATTTATATTCATTCATACCACAAATATTTGTTTACATGTATTACATATCAAACATCATTCTAGGTACTGGAGCTACTGCAGTGGACACACATACACATACACAATTCTCTTCTATTAAGCTTATTTTCTAATTCAAGGAGATATATATATACATGTTAACATATGAGGAGGTAATAAAGGTAAGTAGGGTAGAAAGAGGACAAAGAGTAAAAGAGGGGGCATGTAAACTCTTCTATATTAGGTGATCAGGGGAGACCTTTCTGAGAGGCAGACATTTACATAGTGCTTGATATGACTAGAGAAAATAAGGATCCAGGCAGAGGATACAGAACATGCAGAGGTTGTGAGGGGAACACACAAGGAGTTTCTCAGAGAATGCATTTTTCTTCTAAGATGTAGCCTCATTTCACCATCTTAAAAAAAAAAAAACTTATGCAGAGAACAGGACAGGTATTATCCCATTAGTATATATTAGGAAGCTCACACTTAGAGAAAGTAGGTAACTCAATGAGGTAAACCAAAGAGCCAAGAGTCAAATTCACATCTACTGATTTTACAATTCATGCTTTCTTGACCACATGATATTGCACTGGGACCAGCACACTTAAGTCATGATTTAGACTCATCTTCTCCATTTATTGGCACCATAAGGACTGAGGCACAATCCCTGTCCTGCACCATTTCTCGTACCTATACCGTACACCATGAGAGCACCCTCTGTCATTGCCTGAGGGTGTGTGACATCACCACTAACATACTTGATGGAGGTTGAGTCTGGATCATAGTAACCCAATTAGGGAGCACTCTTATCTTCCCCATCCTCAAGGTCCTCAGACTCGATCACCTCAGAGGGCAAGCAGAAGGACTGGTAATATTTGGACTCCTACCAAGCCATCCTTTAACTCGACAGAAAGAAAAGAAAATTAACCTCTCTTTGGAGCACATTTTGCACTGCTATTCACAAAAAATAACCACCAAGTAAAATGTAATTAGAAACTCACCCTGACTGAAATTTTGCCACATCTATTTCCTGACACTCCAACATTTGACATGGCTCTGTTGGAATAGAGGATTCAACACTTGACATGGTTCTGTTGACTGTCCTCCCTCTTTGGGGCCATAGGCGTGGCATGTCTCCATGTGTAGTTGCTTTTTAATATTAATAATCAATATATCATTAGAAACTTATTGGAAAACATCAGGAAGGTTTTACTGTATTGGTACACAAAATAGTGCACAATGAAAATTTAGCAGTATTTCACATAGATTAATATGTGAAAATAAACAATTGTAACTGTGCTTGAGATTAAAGGAGCCTGTTATTGCTTTAGTATAATAATAGATGTATAAAGAGCTTGGATGCAGTGTTTAGCCTTTGTTGCTTTCCTAGTTTTAGTAGGTGATTCTAGAGATACTTTACATAATAAAAACATTTAGGTTAGTCATAAATATTACTTGTGCTTTTCCTATGTTTAGCCTAATTCTTTGAGAATCAGAATAAGATTGTAGTCCACCATTATATAAAATTAGAATAGACTAAATATTAACTATAAATTGATTTCTTTGCCCTTTAATAATAGTAAAACCTTTTCACTGTTAAACACTGGAGTTCATGGTGGGGTGGTTTCTCAGAAAATCTAGTGATGTGTTTGTTCTGAAGGTTGAAGCCTGGCAGATCATGATGCCCTCAGTTTAGCTGGGAGACAAGGTTGTTTTAATCTAGCTGAGAAATAAGGTTGTTTTGGTCTGGACTGTCATACACAGAGAATGTGTACTTTGAGAAGAAGTATAGATTGAACTTTTGAAGGTTTTTCTTATTTTAAACTAACCATAAAATGATATAATCATTACTAAAGAAAAATGTCTATAAAAAGGCTGGCAGAAAGATAAAGATTCAGATTCAGCCTCAGAACACTTGATGTCTCTGTGTGCTGTTTCTCCAACATGCTAACACCTCCCATCCACCTAAGACCCCTGACCACTGCTATGTCTGGACCCTGGCAAAGATTTTTTGCTCATTTGAAAGTAAACAAGTTTTACTGATTAGCCTGTCTCCTGACTACACTTCAATAATGAGCATCCACCAAATGTCTCTGTTTTTAAGAACATGACTAAAAGTGACTTTTCAAATAAATGATTCTTCATTAGCTACAATAAAACCTTTAAAATTTCTTGTTTCGATAGAATTCATCTCCTCTGCTTTAGGCACTCAAGACTTCTAACTAAAGTAGACTAAATGTTAAAGCTGAATCTTTTTTAAAACGTGTTCTGTGAAGCCGGGTGTGGTGGTGCTAACTTGTGATCCTAGCTACTCAGGAAGCTGAGGCAGGAGGATCACAAGTTGGAGGCCAGCTAAACAACTTAGTGAGTCCCTGGTTCTAAATAAAAAATAAAAAGAACTGGGGAAATAGATCAGTGGTAGAGTGCCTCTGGGTTCAAACACTAGTCCAAAAGAAAAGAAAGTATTCTGTTACCAACAAGAACTACCAGATTAATAGGTTTTTTTAATTTTTAAGTGATTCTAGTGGAGGAGACCAAAATATCTATGTCACTGGCAATAACAATACTCTCTAGACAATTTTTTTATGTTCAGCTTCTTCCTTTTCCCTATTCTTTTCCTCTATTAGTCTCTTTATCTTGGCTGCTGCTTCTTGTCTTTTTTTTTTTCTGTCTTTCCTCCAGCTTGTCTAGGCTCAGAATCTTCTTCCTTTTGGTAGACCCCTCCAAGAGGCCTGGGCTAAGAACCTGTAGGAAGGACAAGATCCAAAGCCAGGAAGGTTAGGAATTTCCTGCTCCTCCATGAGTTTCATTCATCCACAAAGCAGACTTTCTACAGAGACAACATGCTTAGGTTTTCACAAAATACTGCATCCCTGTGTGGCGCGCACTGGCAGCAAGATACTTCAATTTACTATTCATATTATGAATCTCATTGGCATGGTGGTCACTGTGTTCTAAGTTCAGCCAAAGTATTGGCATGGATAGTGCAGTCATTTTGATTCATTGCATGAGCAATAAGGTAATTCAAAATAGATAATTTTTTCCTTGGTTAGAAGTATACACTGTAGGGTACCATTTAAAGTTTAAACAATTTTAACACAAAGCTTTCTATAAATGTGTAATTCCTTTAATACAGAGTATTTTAGCATGATTATTTTAATGATAGATAACATTTAGAAAGTACATTTTAAGCACCAAACACTGTGAACATTACACATATCATTTGTGATTGCCATCATATCTTAATGAAACAGAATCATGATTATCAACAACAGGATATGATATTTTTATTTAATATGGTAATCCCTTTAGGGGTGGCTTATAAGAGGAACAGGGCTGCTTTTACCTGCAATAAATTGTATAATATACTCACCTTATTAATGTTTTTCATGCTAGATTTTTACATAGCTTTTATACTAGGGATCAGTTAATTTGTTACATTTCAAGAGATGCTTATTTCTAAATCATCCTAAGAGAACAAAAATGATACTGAGATTATTTTTGGTTCTTTTATAGGAAGAGAGTTTGGAAGAATTTATAATCTCACACAAATTTACAGCACTTACACTGCCTTTATTTTGGAGTAACCAGCCCTCTTGACTTTTTTATTTTTTAAAGAATTTTCTGAAGATTCACCATTTGTTCAAAGGATTTTCTGTCTTCCTTACTGAGCTCTTTAGAATAATCTTTACCTTCAAATAAATACATGTTCCTCTAAGAATATAAAACACAAAGCAAGAAATGTTAAGACATTGAAAAATAGGTTAATGCTATTTAAAGCAATAACTAGGTAAATAAGAAAATAGCTCATACTCTAAATGGGTCAAGACCAGCTATGATGAAGGCATTTCATTCCCTGTTGCACCAATACTGATGAGTTTGGGTTCTACACATGTTCACTTTTCAAAGGACAGAAAATTGGCTTAAACCCTTTTTGTCCACCCTGCATGATGTGGGAATCTCTGCTGGATCCCTCTACACTGCTGAGTCTCAAATCATTCATTCATTCCACAAATATTCCCAGTGCAAATATCACTAACTTTTAAGATCCCCTAATAAAATCTCAATGTTTTTAGTCCAAACACACTTTTAATACTTAACTCTTATCCCCTTTTTCTATAATATTAAAAAAGGGGCAAATCTATGAGAAAATAAAAAAATCACAAAAAATAATTCCTTAGATTTATAATATTCCCTGTAGATCTCACAAAGCATCTTCATGTTTCTTACCTCAATCCTGGTATAACTAACCCCCCTTATGAAAGAGGAAACTGAGATTCACACAGGGATTAAAGGATTTCTCAATTCTCTCTGCTACAAAATGAAAAGGTAGGTTTATCTGATTCTAAGATCAGTATGTTCTTTTCAGTAGATTAAGGTATATAGTGCCTTATCTAGCGAGTACAATGAAGACTCAGCTCTCAATTGAAGTTTTAAGGTCTTTATTTTTATGGGAGAACATCTGAGCCGAGTGCCTCGTTCTTCCTCCTCCTCCACCGCTGCCGTCTTCTTTTTCTTCTCTTGTCGCACAGCTCTCTCTCTCTCCTTCTTCTCTTGTCGTGCAGCTTTCTCTCTCCTTCTTTTCTCTCGTGCAGCTGTCACTTCTCTCTTCCTCCTCTCTTGTTGCACCACGGCCGCCTCTCCTCCTTTCTCGTCCCACAGCTGCTGCCTGCCCTCCTTGCCTTGCTTGCTCCCACCGCCGCGCAAAGTATGCAGCTTTTTGAGATATAACAGCCAATCTCCTTAATGGGTCAGGCGTTTGGCTCGTGGAGACTTAATGGTGGGTAATGAGGTGTTGTACTGATCACGAGCTAAGCATGGAAGCGGAGGAGATCAGTCAGCCAATAGAAAGCACTTGCAGCTGGGCTTCTAGGCGCCATAGGGCGAGGCCAGCCACCACTGTGGGCCCTACAGGGCAGCGGCCTCCAACATATAGAAAAGTAGAGAGAAAACGGGCTTGCAATTAATTATGGCAAAAACAACAAGGACAATAGTATGATTTTTTTTCTTTCCTTAATTTTTGGATCAAACCCAGGGACTCACACATGGTAGGTAAGAGTTCTACCACTGATCGACACTCCCAGCTGATATAGTACTCTTAAGTAGCACTTTATACTATCAGAGCAATTTCACGTCTATTACCACATTTGATTTTTGCAGTTGTGTAAAAGAGTAAAGAAGACATTAAGAGAACCATTTTACAGATGAAGACACAAAGGCCTAATGAGGCTGGGTGATCTGCCAAAATCATGAATCAAGTGATAAACAGCCAAGAACAGTAACCACAGATAGGTAAGGTAATGATTAAAAAGTGAAGTGTATTTAATAGCACGTTACCAAATAATGTATTTTCACAGCATTATAAAATCAGCTCTAAGTATATTTTTTCTATAGCGTATGAAAGCAAAACATTTTCATTTTCAAGAGATCAACTGCTTCAAACTTCTACCCTAATCTAACCAGCTTTAATACTAATTGGCATTTGCTAATTAAATCAGCAGCGGGATTTCAGTGAGGCACTCTATCAACAAGTGGAAAAAATAAAGAGCTTAGATGTGTCAAATATGATCAACATATATAACATCATACTGCATGAACTTCTCAATGTACTATGTAAATGTGCTTTTTAAAGAACTTTAGCATTAAATATAAAGCAACCTTACTTTTTACTTAAATTTGATTGGGCTGCTCTAATTACTATCTTTTTTTTCAGTGCTGGGGATCGAACATAGTGCCTTGAGCTTACAAAGCTCACCGACACTACCGACTGAACTATCTCTCCAGTCCCTCTAATTACTATCTTTAATGTTTATTTACATTATTTTTAATGATGCTGCATCATTAAACATCATTAAACATTAAACTAAAGAGTCTGTTTCTAATAGGCAGTCAGAGTCCACAGGTCTAGACCCTCATTTGTATTCTGCCAGAAGAACAATTTACCACAAAGAGAATCAAGACATGGTCACTGAAGACAACATTACAGATTTTAATGAAACTGGATAATTTTTTGGCAGTTAGAGTGTCTGCAAAAATACCTGTTTTTAGGAAGGTGAAGATATACAATCATCTTTCTGAAAACATTGTAATTTTATTTTGTTCTAGCAAATAAAATTAAATTAATATAGATGACTACAGAAAAGGGTGTAAACTGGATACTAAGTCATCAAATATAATTTAAAAATATGACCACACACATTTTTTTTCTCTCACCTGAAACAGCTAAATGACAATAAATGGATTTCTAAAAAGCTATATGAGGAAATGGTACGTTAAAATGTTCACAAACACTTTGGAAAATAAAAACCTATTAAGAAGAGCTGTGGAACCAAAACACAAGTATCCAGCTGGGACTGACTAGAGGAATAGAAACCCTCTCAATACTCCAAAAGCCTAGGACTTATGGTTCTTACAGGGCACCACAATGTGGGGGAACTGAAGGGAACCACACACCAAATAATGGGAGCACCATGAGCCCTTGGATCCCTGTCTTTTCAATTTAAACAGACAATTTTGCTGTAATGGTGCATCTTCCAAGGATAATAAAACAGGACTTGTCTACGGATAAAATGAGTTGTCCACTGATGTCTTCAAATCTGGTGTCTAAAACGTGGATTCAAAGTTCAGCCACATGGGAACAGCCAGATATATTTTCAATTTATTGGATCAAGAAGCCTAAAGAATGTGCTCAAGAAGACCATAGAGCTGGGTAGGAAAAAGAGGTCTCAGGGAGTAGGATGCAGGACTTCCTATGGTAATGCATATCACTCATGCCCTTGTTTGATTTAACTGTGCCATTTGCTCATCCTGACCCCCAACTCACTTCCTTCTTCCTGCTCTCTGCTCCCTCCTCCAGCTGCAGGCAAGGCATCAGAAACCCACTGGCCATTTTTTGTCTCTCCCAGGAGGGACTCCAGGTCCATCTCATCCATGGTGCTCCCCATAGAAGACAGCAGTTTATCCAAGCCAAATTTAAGTATTTCACTCAACTTGAATGGGGAAAAGAAAAAATCCAGTTAGTTCTTATGAAAACAAACATCAGGATGTGGTGATCTGCTGAGTGTCTAAGTGACTCCAAGCACATTCCTTCCCTTGTGAACTTTCTTCTCTCCCATGGCAGATGACTTCAACCAGGCTATTGTGGGGTTAGATGAGGAATAAGCATAAAGGTGATAAATGATGACCAGAGCTATTGATTTTGATAATTATCTATAACTGCAAAAAAACTTTTTAGTCACCAATTTCTTTTATTTTGGGGGGGATGGTAAGAATAAAATGATTTTCTGCATCTTCTATAACACCTCTCATCAGTATTTTTTACAGGTACTTCCAGCAGTCCTGATAGAAGTCAGTGACCCTGTTAGCTACCTTCCTACCTCTCACTGTCAAACTTCTTAGAAAGAGAAGATGCCACTCAGTACCTCACTTCACAATAAGCTGACTCCTTTCCTTTGCCAAGTTGCTTTCCTACCTCACTACTTTATGGAATCCACCTTGGAAAAACAATAACAATCCTGATCACCAAGGCCCAAAGTCCCTTTATTAATTTCAATGTCCCTGAATAGTCCTGTGCACTCCCTATCCTGCCCTTTCCTCTCACTCCTCCCTAAGGGATACTCTGTCTATTTCCTAAGGCTACAGGAACCACCCAGAATAGATAGTATTACCTGGTTTTCACTTGCTACTTCCAACTTTACACCTCCCTAAGCACTATCACTTAAAAATTCTGAAACAATTGGGATCCACATGATGGGCCCTCATTTGCATTTTGCCCTTTTAGTTTAGGTTAGTTATCTCTAGACTGTCTATTTTTTAACTGGAAAACTTAAAGGTATTCTGTAGCTTAAAAACACTGGAGATAAAAACTAAGCAAGAACATACCTGGATATATTTATATTTAGCCTTAGTAGATATGTGTATACACACACAGAGAGACATATACTTAAATATATATATATATATAGATAGATAGATAGATTACTTACATTAACATATATATACATATATATTTATATATATATAAACATAAAATATAATTATACATATATATAAACCAAGGCAAATGGCTTTGGCACTTAGTAACCAAAGCAGAAGAAAACCAAGTATTTAAGATGAAGCTCAGTTCATACTGGGATCCTCCCTTCCACTCCTTTGGACTTAAATCTCCTGGCTTCCCTTGCTATTGAGCACTCACAATATGTTTTTAAGGAACTACCTTTTTTTCAAAAATAAAAAATATAATATATTATAGTAATTAAGAGGGTGTTGTTGTAAGTTACACAGTGCTTGGATTAGAGTGGCTCTGAATGATGTTTTGGAAAATTTCTTAAAAATTTTAAAGACATTGTCTATATCATTCTTCTATTACTCTTCTTCATAAAACAACTGGAAAAAGTACACCTCAGACAATGCTTAGCACACAGTAAGCATTCAATAAATGTTCACTACATCTATATATGTCCCTCTCCTTGCAGGATAAAGAACCTGTTTTCCTTTTTCAGGACTTCACCACTCTACACTGCTTATATTTATCAAATCAGAATGATGTCTTTTATTATTAGATTCTTTAATAATTTAAAAAATGCCCTGCTTCTTTTGAGACAAGGTAGTGAGTTATTACCCTTGTCCTTGGAAACCATAAATAACTCATTTTCTGGATGGAGAGGAAAAAAATCATACAGAAACAGAATGAGATTTTTTTTGCCCCTGGCCTGGGCATAAAGTCCCACCAAGTTTCTCTCCAACAGCCAGTAGTCTATATTGACCTACAGCAGGGAGTTGTGCCTGTGCACTTCACAATGATGTGCTGGTAGACCACATCACAGGGAAACCCCTAATTGAATGCCTGGAGTTCCCTCCACTGGGGAAAAGTTTGAGCATCTGAGACCTCATCTCCTCTAACTCCCAATATGTTCACCTTCACAACAGCCCACAATGAACTCATCTCTCAAGGCTCTGTGAAGAAATGTATTTAGACCTCTACAGTATATACCTACCCCTCTCTCAAGCTTTCACTTTACATTTGTAATTGCTTCTTCAATAGTGTGAAAATAAAATGCACAGCTGCCCTGCCACCATGACAGATGAGTATGCAGAACACTAAAAATATAGAAAAAGCCAGACTCCACAGTTACTCCCTAAGGTAAACAAAAACCAAGCAAACAAACAAAACCTAGGGTTTTTCTTTCAGGTTCTAGTACCCAAAATATTATAAACTTTTCCTGCAAGTCTATGATTCCATAAAAAATGTACCACTGATCCCTGTCTGCAATGCTGATGTGCAAAGATACAGGTGTGTGTGAGAGAAAACTGCTATTTTTTAACCCACACTTGAGCTTATTGTAAACTTGATAATTCTGCTTATAATACTGTGTAATTTTTCTCCTTTTGCATACCTCTTGAATTTTTTGATAGCTGGTCTCTTAAAGTCTGGTTTATCCTGTGAACTTTTCTAAATAAAATCCCTTCCTTTTCAGAGTCTCCCTCTAATGGTAATTTACATTGATTTTTACTACAAACCATGTTGACTAAAGCCTACATTATTTTCACCTTCCTAACACTTTACCACCTATCTTCCTAATTTCTATTCTCATCATTCAGGCTTAAAGCCTTAAAGTCATCTTTGAATTTGCTATCTCTCTCACTCCCTGCCTCAAAAAAACAATCAACTCCTGTCATTTCTTCTCTGCAATGTTTCCTACAGCAGACCTTCCCATAGCTACTGTCCTTGACAGCTATTTCTTACTCATTTCATGCCTGAATTATTCCAAAATCCTAGGGGTTGATCCTCTGTATCTAATTCCTCAAAAGAATCTAGGGTACATTATACTACGGATTCTAATTTTAGCTCAAAAGCTGCTGCTATGGAATAACTCTAAGCCTTTTTCCAAAAGAGAGCTCTCTCCAGAATCTTCCAAGTCAGCATTTGACTCCTATCTAATTTTTGTTTCCTCAAGCAAATTAACTCTAGTCTTTCATCCATATATCCTATGGTATAATTTTGAGTTCCCAGTCTTGTTCATCCTCCTCTGGGTATAGAATGAGTACTGTAAGTCACTGCATAAAGGTCTGGGATTAAAGAGGAGGTATGGAATTAATCATTATTGATTAAGTCAACTTCTTTAAAAACCAACAACCAAAAAAAAAAAAAAACAAACAAACAAATAAATTCTCTCTGAGAGAACTAGTGGCATACTCATTTTTAGAAACACCAAAGAGAGGTTTTCAAGATGGCAGACTAGAGGGTGGCTGCATTTCATGTTGCTCCAGGACTCAGGATTCAAAAAAGGAGATATTGAGAGACTTGGGACCAACTCAAAGCAGCCAGGTGAGTCTCTCCCATTGGGAAGGTGTCCCAGATGGGGCGGTAGTCCCGGAACACAGGGAACTTTGTGCAGTAGAGCTGCCCAGCAAGACACCCCTCCCCCAGCTGGAGCAGTGAACTCAGACAACTGGGAGCATCATAGAGGAGGCTGCTCAGCACAGCGCTTGGACTCGAAGCAACCACTGAGGCTCTGGGCAGTGGCCCAGAGGAGGGGCAGTGAGGAGAGCTGTTTGGACTCAGAATGACCACCCCTGAACACTGGAGCCTTCCCGGAGGAGGAGGAGGAGGAGGAGGAGGAGCAGCATGGCGAGGCACTTGGACTGGGAGCAACTGCACCAGAGCTACAGGAGGTTGCCAGAGGAGGAGCTGCTCGGCAAGCTGTTTGGACTCAGAGCAACCACTCCTGAATGCAGGGGCCTGCCCACAGGAGGAGGAGGAGCATGGCCGCTAGGATTCGGAGTGACTATACCAGAGCTACCGGCAGTTGCCAGAAAAGGAGCTGCATGGCAAGCTGTTTGGACTCAAAGCGACCTTTCCTGAACACTGGGGCCTGCCCAGAGGAGGAGGAGGAGGAGGAGGAGGAGGAGGAGGAGTGAGGTGGGTCGCTTGGACTGTGTTGCAGCTCCAGGTGGCTACTCAGAGGAGGAGGTGAGTGGTGAGTTATTTGGACTAAAAGCGACCACTCCTGAACACTGGGGGCTGCTGGGAGGAGGAACGTGATGGGTTGCTTGGTCTTGAGTGGCTGCACAAGAGCTCTGGGCAGCTGCCCAGAGGAGGCATGCAGCGGGTCACGTGGACTCAGCGTGACTCAGATTGACACAGAGTGACCACTCCTGAACACCTGGGGGGCCACCGGGAGGAGGAGGAGGAATGGGGTGGGTCACATATGGACTCGGAGTGACTGCCCAGGGCTACAGGTGGCTGTCTGCAGGAAGAAGCGTGCGGCGGGTCACTGGGACTCGGACCAATTGTATGGGGCTCCAGGTGGCTGCTCAGAGGAGGGGCCACATAGCCAGGTGATTAGGTGCAGAGCAGGGTCCCAGGACCGAGGCGGCTTCTTGGTGGAAGAGCCGCATAGAGACACGCTAAGGGGTGGAATGAAGGTTCCAGGACTGCGGGAAGATTCTCTGAGGAGAGGCAGCCTAAGGAGACTCGTCTGCGAAGGGTGAGGTTCCCAGGCACAGGAGGTAGGTCCAGGCACCTGGGAACATAGAAGAGGAAGGCAGCCCAGCCCAGGTGGTAGCTGTACACAGAGGGGAACCTTTAGGAGAGGAACTGACCAGCGAGACCTCCCCACCAGGTGAGTCTTCCCTGCCAGGTGAGGTTTCCCCACAAGGATGGTAAAACCAGAGACACGGCGCAAAAAGACCTTGCCTCAGCCCGCAGCCTATTTCCCCTTTGGACGACCATCAGTCAACAAGTGGAGGCACCTCTGCCCATGAGTAGGAAATATACCCCACCTGAAGGCCACCACCACTAGAGAGGCAGCTTCCTTGTGGAGCACCACACTATTAACTTTCTCCAAGACTTCAGCCTACTGAAGGCTAAGAGGGGATATGCTAGAAATCTCCAGGGATATTATAAGTCAATAGAGGAAATCTGCAATATTTCAGCAGTCCACTGATACCTGAACAACATGAGAAAACAAGGGAAGAATATGCCCCAAACAAATCTAGATGTTACATCAATAAAACCCAATGACAGCATGGCAGAAGAAATGACAGAAAAGGAGTTCAGAATGTACATAATTAAAATGATCAGTGAAGCAAACAATGAGATGAAAGAGCAAACACAGGCACTGAATGATGAGATGAAAGAGCTAATGCAGGCATTGAATGATCACACCAATCGACAATTAAAAGAGCAAATACAGGAAGCAAAAGATCATCTCAATAAAGAGTTAGAGATATTGAAAAAAAAAAAAACAGAAATCCTTGAAATGAAGGAAACAATACACCAAATTAAGAACTCCATAGAAAGCATATCCAATAGGACAGAACACCTGGAGGACAGAACCTCAGACATTGAAGACAAAATATTTAACCTTGAAAACAAAGTTGAACAAACAGAGAAGATGGTAAGAAATCATGAACAGAATCTACAAGAACTATGGGATATCATGAAAGGCCAAATTTAAGAATTATTGGGATTGAGGAAGGCTTAGAGAAACCAACCAAAGGAATGAACAATCTATTCAATGAAATAATATCAGAAAATTTCCCAAATCTGAAGAATGAAATGGAAAATCATATTCAAGAGGCTTATAGTACTCAAAATACCCAAAATTACAACAGACCCACACCAAGGCACATTATAAGGAAAATACCTACCTACAAAGTAAAGACAGAATTTTAAAGGCTGTGAGAGTAAAGAACCAAATTACATTCAGGAGGAAACCAATATGGATATCAGCAGATTTTTCAATCCAGACCCTAAAAGCTAGAAGGGCCTGGAACAACATTTTTCAAGCCCTGAAAGAAAATGGATGCCAACCAAGAATCTTATAACCAGCAAAATTTACCTTCAAATTTGACGATGTAATAAAATCCTTCCATGACAAACAAAAGCTAAAAGAATTCACAAAAGGAAAGCCAGCATTACAGAACATTCTCAGCAAAATAGTCCATGAGGAAGAGATGAAAAACAAAGAAGCAAATCAGAAAAGGGAGGAATTATCCTAAAGGAATTGTCAAATAAAGGAAGAACCAAGTCATGTCAAATAAATAAATAAAAATTTTAAAAATGAACCAAATGACCGGGAAACCAAATCATATCTCAATAATAACCCTGAATGTTAATGGCCTGAATTCTTCAACCAAAAGACATAGACTGGAAGATTGGATTAAAAAGAAAGTTCCAACAATATGTTGCCTGAAAGAGACTCATCTCATAGAAAAAGATACTCATAGACTAAAGGTGAAAGGATCTGGGAAAACATACCATACACATGGACTCAGCAAAAAAGCTGGAGTATCCATCCTCATTTCAGATAATGTGGACTTCAAGCCAAAGTTAGTCAGAAGGGATAAAGAAGGTCACTTCATACTGCTTAAGGGAAGCATAAATCAGCATGATATAACAATCATAAACATCTATGCCCCAAACACTGCCTCATCCATGTATGTCAAACAAATCCTTCTCAATCTCAGAAACCAAATAGTACATAACACAATAATACTAGGTGATTTTAACACGCCTCTCTCACCACTGGACAGATCTTCCAAACAAAAATTGAACAAAGAAACCATAGATCTCAATAACACAATCAATAATTTAGACCTAACGGATATTTATAGAATATACCATCCAACCAAGAGTGAATACACTATCTTCTCAGCAGCACATGGATCCTTCTCTAAAATAGATCATATATTATGCCACAAAGCTAATGTTAGCAAATACAAGAAGATAGAGACACTACCTTGTATTCTATCAGATCATAATGGATTGAAGTTACAAATAAATGAAAGAGTAAAAAACAGAAACTATTTCAACACCTGGAGATTAAACAATATGGTATTATATGATGAATGAATAACAGAAGATATTAGGAAGGAAATTAAAAAAATCTTAGAGGTAAATGAGAACAAAGAAACATCATAGAAAATCTCTGGGACACTATGAAAGCAATACTTAGAGGGAAATTTATTTCATGGAGCGCACTTAATAAAAGAAGTAAAAGTTAACAAATGAAAGAACTAACACTACAGCTCAAAGCCCTAGAAAAAGAAGAACAGACGAGCACCAAAAGTAGTACAAGACAGGAAATAGTTAAACGCAGAGCTGAAATCAACGAAATTGAAACAAAAGAAACAATATAAAAAATTGACAAAATAAATAGTTGGTTCCTTGAAAAAATAAGCAAAATTGAGAAACCTTTAGCCACACTAACAAAGAGAAGACGAGAGAAAACCCAAATCAATAAAATTCAAAATGAACAAGCAAATATCACAACAGACACGATTGAAATACAAAACATAATTAGAAGCTATTTTGAAAATCTATACTCCAACAAAATAGAAAATTTTGAAAGCATCACCAGGTTTCTAGAGACATCTGAATTGCCTAAACTGAACGAGGAGGACATACACAATTTAAATAGACCAATTTCAAGTAATGAAATAGAAGAGGTCATCAAAAGCCTACCAACAAAGGAAAGTTCAGGACCAGATGGGTTCTCAGCCAAGTTCTACAAAACCTTTAAAGAAGAGCTCATTCCAATACTTCTCAAAATATTCCATAAAATAGAAGAGGAGGAAACCCTCCCATTCTCATTCTATGAAGCCAATATCACACTAATACCTAAACCCACACAGAGACACATCGAAGAAAGAAAATTTCAGACCAATATCGTTAATGAACCTCACCGCAAAAATTCTCAACAAAATTTTAGCAAATCGCATTCGAAAACATATTAAAAAGATACTGCACCATGATCAAGTGGGTTTCATCCCAGGGATGAAAGGTTGGTTCAACATCAGGATATCAATAAATATAATTCACCATATCAATAAACTTAAAGTTAAGAATCACATGATTATTTCAATAGATGCAGAAAAAGCATTTGATAAAATACAGCACCCCTACATTCTCATAACACTAGAAAAAATAGAGATAGTGGGAATATTCCTGCACATTGTAAAGGCCATTTATGCTAAGCCCATGGCTAATATCATTCTAAATGGTGAAAAACTCAAAGCATTCCCCCTAAAAACTGGAACAAGGCAGTGGTGCCCTCTTTCACCACTTCTATGAAATATTGTCCTTGAAATTCTAGCTAGAGCAATTAGTCCAAAAAAATTAAAGGGATATGAATAGGAAAAGAAGAACTCAAACAATCCCTATTTGCTGATGATATGATTACATACTTAGAGGAACCAGGAAATGTCACCAGAAAACTTTTAGAACTCATAAGTGAATTCAGTAAAGTAGCGGGATATAAGATCAATGCATGTAAATCTAATGCATTTTTATACATAAGTGATGAATCTTTGGAAAGAACAATCAGGAAAACTACCCCATTCACAATAGCCTCGAAAAAAATAAAATACTTGGGAATCAATCTCACAAAAGAGCTGAAAGACCTCTACAATGAGAACTACAGTGCACTAAAGAAAGAAATTAAAGAAAACCTTAGAAGATGGAAAGATCTCCCATGTTCTTGGACTGGCAGAATGAATATTCTGAAAATGGCCATACTACCTAATGTGCTACACAGATTCAATGTAATTCAAATTAAAATCCAAATGATGCACCTTACAGAAATAGAGCAAGCAATTATGAAATTCATCTGGAAGAATAAGAAACCCAGAATAGCTAAAGCAATCCTTAGCAGGAAGAGTAAAACAGGGGGTATTGCAATACCAGATCTTTAACTCTACTACAAAGCAATAGTAACAAAAACAGCATGGTATTGGTACCAAAATAGAAAGGTAGATCAATGGTACAGAATAGAGGACACAGACACAAACCCAAATAAATACAATTTTCTCATACTAGACAAAGGGGCCAAAAATATGCAATGGAGAAAAGATAGCCTCTTCAACAAATGGTGCTGGGAGAATTGGAAATCCATATGCAACAGAATGAAACTAAAACCATATCTCTCACCATGCACGAAGCTAAACTCAAAATGGATTAAGGACCTCAGAATCATACCAGAGACCCTACAAATTATAGAAGAAAAAGTAGGTCCAGATGTTCAACATGTCGGCTTAGGACCAGACTTCCTCAACAGGACTCCCATAGCACAAGAAATAAAAGCAAGAATTAATAACTGGGATAGATTCAAACTAAAAAGCTTTCTCTCAGCAAAGGAAACTATCAGAAATGGGAAGAAAGAGCCTACAGAGTGGGAGAAAATCTTTGCCAATCATACTTCAGATACAGCACTATTCTCCAGAATCTATAAATAACTTAAAAACTCTACTCAAAGAATACAAAACACCCAATCAACAAATGGGCTAAGGATCTGAACAGATGCTTCACAGAAGAAGATCTACAAGCAATCAACAAACATATGGAGGCGAACTACAAGTCCCGGCGGGCCCCGCGCGCCGGCGCCTCCGGCTCCAGCGACTGTCCCTTTCCCGGCCGGCGGCCGCGGGGTCACGATGAAGCTAACGGGTGGCGCTGCCGCTCCCGGGCAGCCGCGGGCGGGGAATGCTGCCCAAGGACCCTGGATGCCTCTCTAGAGCATGAGCACAGGCAAGAGCGCCCGCTACAACCGCTTCTCTGGGGCGCCTGCCAACCTTCCCTCCCCAGACCTCAGCACCGGGGTAAGGGGTGTCCCAAGGGTGAGGGTCTGCCCTCTTCATACCCCCATGCTCCAGTCATTGGCACTGACTGCAGAGCTTCCAGAGTACCCCTGCCCAGCAGGCCTGCAGGCGGGGATGCCTCCCGAGCATGGTGCTGGGTATCCCTACATAAGCACGCCAGTCTGCGGGTAAGTGTGTTGGTGCATGTCCACATTCCCTCCGGGGACAAGGCCAAGGCTCCTCCTTCTCTCCTAGACCAGAATGGAAACCTTTGGACCCGCCTTCTCACCTGTCACCACCATCACAAAAGCTGATGGTTTCAGCACATACAAGCAGCACCGCAGAACACCTTCCTCTTCCAGCACCCTCGCCTACTCCCCACGGGATGGAGGACGGCATGCCCCCCATCAGCACCCCTCGCCGCTCCGATTCAGCCATCTCCGTCCGCTCCCTGCACTCCGAGTCCAGCATGTCCTTGCGCTCCACGTTCTCACTGCCCGAGGAGGAAAAGGAGCCGGAGCCACTGGTATTTGCTGAGCAGCCCTCAGTGAAGCTGTGCTGCGAACTCTGCTGTGCTGTGTTCAAGGACCCTGTGATCACCACATGTGGGCACACGTTCTGTAGGAGATGCGCCTTGAAGTCAGAGAAGTGTCTTGTGGACAATGCCAAGCTGACAGTGGTGGTGAACAACATCGCAGTAGCCGAACAGATCGGGGAGCTCTTCATCCACTGCAGGCACGGCTGTCGTGTGGTGGGTGCAGGGAAACCCAGTGTCTTCATGGTGGACCCCCGGGGGTGCCCCTTCACCATAAAGCTCAGTGCCCGGAAGGACCATGAGGGCAGCTGTGACTACAGGCCTGTGCGCTGCCCCAACAATCCCAGCTGCCCACCCCTCCTCAAGATGAACCTGGAGGCCCACCTCAAAGAATGCGAGCACATCAAGTGTCCTCACTCCAAGTACGGGTGCACCTTCATTGGGAACCAGGACACATATGAGACACACCTAGAGACGTGCCGGTTTGAGGGCCTGAAGGAGTTCCTGCAGCAGACAGATGACCGCTTCCACAAGATGCATGTGGCCGTGTCACAAAAGGACCAGGAGATAGCCTTCCTGCGCTCCATGCTGGGCAAGCTCTCTGAGAAGATTGACCAGCTAGAGAAGAGCCTCGAGCTCAAGTTTGATGTCCTGGATGAGAATCAGAGCAAACTCAGCGAGGACCTCATGGAATTCCGGAGGGATGCATCCATGTTGAATGATAAGCTGTCCCTCATCAATGCAAGGCTGAACATGGGCATCCTAGTATCCTATGACCCTCAGCAGATCTTCAAGTGCAAAGGGACCTTTGTTGGCCACCAGGGCCCTGTCTGGTGTCTCTGTGTCTACTCCATGGGTGACCTGCTCTTCAGTGGTTCCTCTGACAAGACCATCAAGGTGTGGGACATCTGTACCACCTACAAGTGCCAGAAGACACTGGAGGGCCATGATGGCATCGTGCTAGCTCTCTGCATCCAGGGATGCAAACTCTACAGTGGCTCTGCAGATTGCACTATCATTGTATGGGATATCCAGAACCTGCAGAAAGTGAACACCATCCGGGCCCACGACAACCCTGTGTGCACACTCGTGTCCTCCCACAACATGCTCTTCAGTGGCTCCCTGAAGGCCATTAAGGTCTGGGACATCATGAGTACTGAGCTAAAGTTGAAGAAGGAGCTCACAGGCCTCAACCACTGGGTGCGGGCCCTGGTGGCAGCCCAGAGCTACTTGTACAGTGGCTCCTACCAGACCATCAAGATCTGGGACATCCGGACCCTCGACTGCATCCATGTCCTGCAGACGTCTGGTGGCAGCGTCTACTCCATCGCTGTGACGAATCACCACATTGTCTGTGGCACCTACAAGAACCTCATCCATGTATGGGATATCGAATCCAAGGAGCAGGTGCGGACCCTAACAGGCCATGTGGGCACTGTGTATGCCCTGGCGGTCATCTCGACACCAGATCAGACCAAAGTCTTCAGTGCATCCTATGACCGGTCCCTCAGGGTCTGGAGCATGGATAACATGATTTGCACCCAGACTCTACTGCGCCATCAGGGTAGTGTGACCGCACTGGCTGTGTCCCGGGGCCGGCTCTTCTCAGGAGCTATGGATAGCACTGTGAAGGTTTGGACATGCTAACAGACTCCAGACCAGACCTTTGCTTCTGGTGGCCCTGTCTGAGCCAAGCTGGCCACAGGGGGTGGCCCTGGAGCTTCTTCCTACCCTGTAGGGGCAGGTAGACAGAGTCACATGGCCAGGCAGTGCCCTCCCTGCCCTGCACTCCATGAGCCTCCCTCTACTCAACTCGACCCTGTCTCATTGTGGCTAGGGCCATGCCCAGGCTCCTCTCTGGGTGCCAGGTACGACGCTTGCCCAGCCCACCCTTTGTCCCCATGCCAGTTGGACCATGGGCCTTTTTACTTACCTTTTCTACTGTTTTTAAACTGTATATAGATTTATTTGATTACTTCCTGATTGAAATAAAAGCTGCACAGACTGTGAAAAAAAAAAAAAACATATGGAAAAATGTTCAACATCTCTAGTAATAAGAGAAATGCAAATCAAAACCCCCCTATGATTCCATTTCACCCCAATTAGAATGGCAATTATCAAGAATACAAGCAACAACTGGTGTTGGCAAAGATGTGGGGAGAAAGGTACTCATACATTGCTGGTGGGGTTGCAAATTAGTGCAGCCACTCTGGAAAGAAGTGTGGAGATTCCTTAGAAAACATGGAATGGAACCACCGTTTGACCCAGCTATCCCACTCCTTGGCCTATACCCAAAGGACTTAAAATCAGTGTACTACAGAGATACAGCCACATCAATGTTCATAGCTGCTCAATTCACCATAGCCAGATTGTGGAACCAACCTAGATGTCCTTCAATTGGTGAATGGATAAAGAAACCGTGGTACATATATACAATGGAATATTACTCAGTCATAAAGAAGGATAAAATTATGGCATTTGCAGGTAAATGGATGAAATTGGAGAATATCATGCTAAGTGAGATAAGCCAATCTCAAAAAACCAAAGGTCGAATGATATCACTAATAAGTGGATGAGGACACATAATGGGGGGTGGGAGGGGTTATTGTTAGGGTTAGAGTTAGGTTTAGGGAGGGGGCAAGAATGGAGGAAGGAAGGTCTGTATAGAGGGAAAAGAGAGGTGGGAGGGGTGGGGGGAAGGGAAAAAATAACAGAATGAATCAAACAACAATACCCTATATATATTTATGATTACACAAATGGTATTCCTTTACACCATGTACAGAGAAACAACATGTTTCCCATTTGTTTGCAATTAAAAAAATGAAACCCCAAAGAGATTATATCCATTATGTTAAGTTACCTGCTCAAAGTCATACATCCAGTAAGTGATAAGGTATAATCTGAATCCAAATTTGACTGTTTAAAGCCCATTCTCTTTATTCTATTTCCTCTGCCTTTAAGTACCACACTCATTTAGCTTCTATGACACCTTTCATGTAGTAGGTACTGCGTGGGTGTGAATTAGGCTAACAAACTAATGTGTAACTGGAGACAAAGTGTGGTTAATGCTGGTACTTGTTATTTGCATTCACATCCTCAGAGAGTACTGATTATAAATCATGGGACTTGAAATAAAAGAACAACATATTTTACCTGGAGGTCAGCATCAGCCAAAGATGTCTGGGCTCCAAGAGTAAAATGGCCTTCTATGATCATGTTGGTGAACTGCAGTTTGGAAGCTGCTTTCCTATAAACTAATTCGTCCACAGTGTCTTGGCCAATCAATCAAAAACTTTCAAAGCTCTGTATGTAAGTCAAGTGAGAGCAGTGTGCTATGAGTCTGCAAAGCTGGGGGGAAAACATGCCAGAAAAATACAGCAAAAAGGAAGCAGAACCAAAGACCATATTAAGAAAACAATTCAAAGGACATTGCTCACTTTGACCTGAGCACTTGTTAGATCTGGCCTCAACTTCTCTCTGAACCTTTCCCAAAAGAGTCAGGGAAAGAATGATGAAGTGACCACAACTGGAGCTTCATTTATAGCCAAGGACAACTCCTGGCAGGCATGTTATCCTGAGGTCAAAGGGTAATTCCACAACCTCTTAACCCCATTTTTTTTTCATGGTACTGGGAAGCAAATCCACGGGAGCATTACCAATGAGATATTCTTAGCATTTCATAAAAAAATGTTTTATGTATTTACTTGAATTTTTTATAGACATTGATGGACCTTTATTTGTTTATTTATATGCAGTGCTAAGAATTCAACCCACTACCTCACACATGCTAGGCAAGTGCTCTCCCAGTGAGCCACAATCACAGCCCCAAGATTTTTTATTTTGAGACAGGGTTTTAGTAAGTTGCCAAGGCTGGCCTTGAACTTGCGATCCTCCTGCCTCAGCCTCCCAAGTTAATATGATTACAGGTATGTGCCACCATACCAGCTTTAACTCCATTTTTAAATTGAGTTAGATTCTAACTAAAGCCTAAAAGTTTCTTCTAATTATTTTGCAATTTAAGTGTTCTTTTTAACAGTGAGACTGAATTGATCATGTGACCCACTGAACATGACTCTGCAAGTCAGTGCCAAAATGGGGTTAAAACCCAGTGGTGGGCTGGGGAGATAGCTCAGTTGGTAAAGTGATCACCTTGCAAGCACAGGTCCCAGGGTTTGATCCCCAGCACCACAAAAAAAAAAAAAAAAACAGTGGTTCTCAATTCCCAGTATGACACTGTTGTCAGGACTACATTCTTGTAAGTCATATCGAGGATTAAAATCACTGTCAACAAAAATAACAGTATCTGGTGCTGTTAAGTTCATGCCAATTACACCTGAAAACCACGCAAAATAGAAGTATGATCAGCAACACACAAATAAGAAACTGGAAAGCAGACACAAGGCTAGACTCGGTCATACTGAACACCTGACATCAGTCCAACTGAGTGGTTTCCTCTTTCAGGCTGACATCTCTGCCCCCAAATCTGGAGCCCTGGAGTGGTCAAATGTGCCACCTCACCTCATGTTGCCTGACCTGGGAAAATTAATTATCAAATATAACAGAAAGAGAGATAAGGGGCAGAAAAGGACACAATATAATGCTGTGAAGCCATGTTTGAAAATCTTGATTGGATTTTGCTTAGAAAAATCTGTGAATAAGGACACAGGCTCTTTCAGAAAACAGCTCCAAAAATGAGAGGTCTGGGGTCTGCCATTGTTGCTCAGTGACAGAGTGCTCACCTACCATGTCTGAGGCACTGGGATCAATGCTCAGCACCTCATTAAAATAAAGAAAATAAAGATATTGTCTGTTATGGTTTAGAATTGGTGTCCCCCAAAAGCTTACATATGAGAAAATGCAAGAAGGTTTGGAGGAGAAATGATTGGATTATAGATTTGTCCTAAAAGTGAGTAAATCCCTAATGGGATTAACTGATTGGTAATTAGAGACAGGTGTGGTGTGACTGAAGGAACTTGTTCATTGGGGCATAGATATGGGATATATAGTTTATATATGGAAAGTGGAGTCTCTCTCTGCTTTCTGATCATGATGTGTGCTGCCTCCCTCTGCCACACTCTCTCATCATGATATTCAGCCTCACCTTGAGCCCCAAGGAATGAAGCCAGCCTTCTATGGACTAAGACCTCTGAAACAATAAGCACTCAAATAAACTTATCTCCTCTATAGTTGTTCAGGTCAGGTCTTTTAGTCACATTGGCAAAAATGCTGAATAAAGTAGTGTTCATCTACAACTAAAATATGTATTTAAAAAAGGAGAGGTCTGCAATGTGCATTAAGAAAAGCACTTAAACACACTTGCAAGCTACAAGATAGGAGGACCCTGACATCTGTTAATGAGAAGATGGGATGATACATGTCTCTGACTAGAGTAAATGAACTTGTCTTCCTGAATTGGTTTCTACATTAATCAAAGACAATGTCATAAAATTAATTCAAGGCAGAAACACTCAATGCAACAACTTTTTTTGTCTTTATTCAGTGGTGCAGAAAAAGGGTCAAGGAAGTACCTTGGGTTACAGGAATTTAGACTACTATGAAGGCAAATTACAGCATTCTCTTTGATTAATGTGAAAACTAGTACAGAGAAGACTATTCTTCCCAGGGTTGTTATAGCTCACTGCTGAAACAAGCACTTGTTCCAAGAACTGAATGAAATGTTCCTCTTCCTAATGACTACTGACTCCCAGCTGGATATCAAGAAAAGTCAGGCAGGAATGTTCTCATTTAAAGCCTTCATATAAAATTAGAGTTGGAAAAAATAAATAATAATGACTGATTACTGATAGATGCTAAATTATATCCAATAATGACAGTTATACTTCTACTTTACTATTCACCAAGCATTGTTGAAAAATGTTCACATAAAATAACTTTCAACCCTCACAACTCTGCATCCTTTCCAGTATAATTCTCATTTTGCAGACACTGAAATGGAAACACAGCTAGATTAAGGGACTTATTTGAAGTTGCACCACTAGAAGTTGAGAGTCAGGACTGCAGCCCATATTTAAGAATCTGTGGTTATTACTCCTAGGTTTGAGACAGGATTCTGCCATGTTGCCCTCACTGGCCTTGAACTCCTGGGCTCACACCATCCTTCTGCCTCCGCCTCCTGAGTAACTGGGACTGTAGGCATGCACTACTGTACTTGGTTCCACAAACTTTTTATCCATTATATCCTACTACTACCTAGGCAATTGTTTTACTTAAAAATGTGTCCCATAAAAATTATCTTCCTCTTGGGTTGAAGTTGGCTAGTGCAACCCTTCTTCACTAAGGGGAATATTTTAAGCTGTATTTAGATGTTTGGGACATAGTCATAAGCTATCACTGCCACCTGCTGACAAAATGTGGTAATAAACTCACCTCTTGAAAGTTGGAAACCCATTAAATGAAAATGCAGCAGAACTATAGCAAAAATGTGATAACAAATATGACAATCAGTGTTTGGAAAGGTTAACATCCAGGACTGCTTCAGATCCTAGATAATCTACTAAGGCCTCCAGGGAGATTAATGGAAAAGCAGAGGTTTCTTTCTAATTTTAGATGATTCAAATATCTTCTCTCTAAATATGAATAACACAAATGGAATTCCTCTCCCAACCTGATGATGCAGTTGACCAGATCCTGCAAGTTTCCCCTAAGACTAACCATGAGACAACTGAATGAATGGCTCTGATGCAGGGTGTGGAACATGACCTTGGAAGAGACTGAGGCCAAAGGAGGCTGATTATATCTTATTATTGAGTTTATTAGACCGAAAGACATATGCAGGAGAAATAATCTCCTTATACTCAAGGATTATATCTAACACTTCTTTTATATACTCATATAGAACAAAGAACTTGATAAATGCTTTAAAAATAAGTCTGAACTTTCTTTTTATAAATATATTAATCTCTCTTTCATCAAGGACACACATCCTTTTTGTATTCCTATATGTATTCCATATGAATTATTGTCTATAAATAGGAAAATGAGACTCAGATTATGAATTCAAAATTGATTTAAGGTCTTTTTGATTCAGGATGTAAGGAAAATTACATCTCCCATAACTAATTTCAAGTTATTTAATAGTATATGAGAGCACCCCATAACTGACAAAGCAACTCAGATGTCATATGATATTTATGATTTAAGTAATATAGAAAATTTAATAATAATTACAAATAGCTGGCAGTTTCACTATGATCACATTTTAATAGCAAAATGTTTGTTAAACTTTAAAACACTATTCCAGGGGTACTCATGGAGGAGGGGCAACTAGAAACAAGATTATCTTATTTTCCAAATTCACAGCTGGGAAGGAGAGCTGCCTCCACTGAACATAAATAAAACTTCCTCAAAATCACACACAAAAAAAATCACAGGTCAAAGCAGATCAGAATTACTTTCTAATAAGATCAGGTTCCAGCCTCCACTTCTTTGTGACATTACAGCTTAGATTGGTTGGACAGAAAAGAGCTCCAAAGTAGAAGTCACATACTATGCTATGTCAACTGCCTTGATTCTCTCCTTTTATTATACTCCTTGGTAATAACCTCACCTTTCAGAGAATTATGAAAAAATGCACCAGTGGTTGGGATGTAAAAGTACTACACCAGTCCTTTTTTGTCTGCTTTCATCAATATTATGTGGCTTTTCTGCCCTGGTACTTAGGAGAAAAATAAAAATGGGCTGCTGTCCAAAGTTCTTTATAGCCAGGTGTCTTTCTTCTCCTCTCATGGAACTATCCACATGCTCATAGCCATAGCCTTTAATAGACAAGAACAACAACAAACAAACAGAGCTTTACTCTTTTCAAGGACTCTTCAGGAAATAAAAAAAGTCAAGTCATTCTCAAACCAAATGCCTATATTGTCCTTTCCATATCCAGGCATGACCCTACTTTAAATAAATTCCATGGGAAAAATCTAAATTTAGGGGGACAATACATCACTTTACAAAAAAAAAATCACCATAACACTCTATCCTGGGTTTTTAAAACACAACCAGCCAAAGTTTTGGCACTTAAAACAGTTAATATTCAGTTTTAATTATTCCTAGGCAACCCTAAATATTCACCCTCTAATGGCAGTTTCTATTTGCCAAGATAAAATCCTTAACTAGTCAAGCAGTAATACAAGCACTTAGGAACCTGCCTGATTACCCAGCATCTGCTTTTCAATGAAGATTTGGGGCTCTCCACTTACCACCATGCATCAGGTCAGGAAGGGGAATTATAAACTCATCATATTTTGACAGTGGAGATTCCTCAATGTGCCAATGGCATTTCTGTAAGTTTCCAGGTTACTGAAGTACTTGGAGGGTATCAAGTGGATCTGAGAGACCACTCTGAACTAAATTTTAAAACTCTTAGTTCTGCAGCTGATAATCTACCAAAGGCTCAAAACTCATCCACTGTTTAAGCTTTTTCCCATTATCCCACATCAATTTTATTACATATAAAACAGAGTTCTCAGGTAATTGCCTACATTCCCTATTGTCCATAGCAATAATTAGTCTTACCTTCCCCTGCATGATTTGTGGGATCTCTATACTATCCATATTCATTTTCTTACTAATCCTGAATAAGTACACAAGTGTTGAGCTGAATGTTGCAAGACACTGAAAGTTTCTGTCACTGAAACTCAATTTATCATATTTCTGAAGATACTCAACATTTTCACATCTGCTTCACTTAGTGCTGTCCCCTCTCCTCATCTTCTTTTGGTTCTGAATAATGTTTTTGCATTTTCTTCCTCTGTAACATTTCCACACCCCTTATTATTCATCATGGACCTATTTGATCATTAAATATAAAAAAGTCTTCAGTCATGTAGTGACTCAGGGGAGCCACCTCTGTATTCCATGTAGTCTTGGAGAATAACAAACATGTGGGTCATTTGGGAGAAAAGTAAATCTCAATGGCCTCTGGCAAGGAAAAGAAAAGGAGAAACTAGTAATATTTAAGGTGAGTTACCCTCACAAAAATTTTATCAAAGAATACAATTTTATAAGTAAGTCAAATGCTAAAGTAGAAATATAAGTGTCACATAACTTTCTCAGAAACTCTACATAGTTTACATAAGAATACAAAGCACCTCCACATGTAGCTGCATCCTTCAGAGCTGTTTTAAAGCTACAGTGGAGATATTCTCAGGGCACATGTCAATTCACCAGGAACTATGGAAATCCTAGAGCAACCAAGGAGCCTATTTCTGGAATGTCACTTCACTCATTGAAAATAAATATAAACTTTTACTTTAATAGTTAAATAAACACATGAAGAGTAAATGGCAAGATTCACTTATGTGTGTACCCCTTCCCCAAGATCCTGAAGAGCTGTGGCAATTATCTACTGCTATTCCCCACTTGGGGGTGTAAGTCATCATCTAAAAAAGTCTGATAAGCATCACTTTAGAGAAGCAATCCCCCATGATACATGAGGAAACTTGCATACAGATAGTGAAAAGAGAAAAGAATTCAAAATAATGCATTAAGAACAAAATCAAGCTGACAGCTCCTTGTTATCAGACATTGTTTTAAAATTTGCCTGAAAAAAGAAGTACAGTGTTGACAAAACAATATTCTTTTTAAGAAAATGAACTTAATTTAAGCTTACCACAAAGATAAGATCAAGTGTGAGTGAGAACTCCTGTCAGCTTCTAGCCCAAATTGTTGGAAAAGCATTGAGCTTAAATAAAGGTGAGTACTTCTATTCTTATCTCATCTCTGACATTTGCTAGCTATATGACTTTGGACAAGACCTTTCTGGGTCTGGGACATAAAAAACTTGGATGAAGGGTATTTATGGGCTTTTCTCCATCTCTAACACACTTACAGTTGATATATCAAAGAAAATTAAGCACAGTAATACATGCAATTATTTAACTTGCAAACGATTGGAAAATTTTGCCAAATCTGAAGTTTTAGGTTAGTTCAGGCCACACCTGGGACAGTCATCCTGAAGGGATAATTTTGAAATTCTGGTCTTCTGATACCCACTCACATCTGGGAAAGACTATTCTAAGTACTCCTTGAGTTTAAATCAAACCCCACAGGTTAACAAGAATAAGTGCTTACTGAGCCTTTATTATGTGTCAATTTAGCACAAAGTACCAGCAGACAATTATAAAAGAAATGCTAAATGCTGACTCTGTCCTTCTGGCTCTAAAAAATATAGCTGGACTGATCAAGTGAACATACACTGATCAACCAGGCAGTAGATTAAAGTAGGGCTTGCCAAGTGTTGGAGAGGGATCCTAAATACTATAGGAATTCAGGAAAGAACGAATAATGATGGGGAAGAGTGGGGTGGAATGAGATGGAATAGGGTGGGTGTATAATTTTAGAGAAAGTTGACACTAAATTAGGGTCTTGTAAAAGAGGAAAACTTGAATCAGTCTCATGAAATAAGTAAGTTCCTCATTAATTAGGTTTTGAACAGTCACCAGCTGAAAGCAGTACATATATCTATACCTGGAATGCAGGAAGTCCAGCAGCTTATCCAGCAGGTGAAGTATCCCACTAGCCTCAATCAGGTGGTCTCCAACTTCTAAAGGCTCTGGCTATAAACCTGGAAAAGAAAGGGCCCATTCCTAATCACATGCCCTGACTCATAAACTTCTTGAATAGAAAAGTCAATACGTAGGCAACAGCAAGAGAACCCTTGCTCCTTTTACTTCATTATGTCCCTTAGTCACATCTATTTGAGGCACTTTATAACTATTTGCTTATGTCACTATCTCAGTGCAGCTTAACACCAATTTCAGAGCCTGGCACATCCAAAAAGCCTAATAAATACTTGCCTAGGAATCAAACCCACTCTTTAGGAAACTGAGGCAAAGGCAGATGCCAAAGATCAAGAAGATCCAAAAATAAAATGCTAAGGCTCTCACTCTAGGAAAGGAATCCAGAAACAGTCTTAGGTGTATATAAGTGATTCTCAAGGTATGGGGTGGCAGTCAGAATATTCTGAAAGGGGACATTGCCTGGGAGTTTTCTCTTAGTTGAGGCACAACTACCCCTGAGACCACTGCCCAGATGCCTGGAAGTGTTTTCTTTGGGTGCTGCTGCTGCCCACACTGCTGCTGCACACCAGAGGTCTTTTCTCTTGGCATGCCTGTGGTCTACACTGCTTCCACTGACATTGCTGCCCCTGACATCCCTGCTGCCAAAGCTGCTACTGCTCCCTGGAGGTCAACTGGAGGTCTTCTCTCTGGTTGCCACTACAGCTACAGCCACAGCTGCCACCACTGCAGCTGCTGATTCCCCACCACTGCCAATAACACAGATGACTGAGCTATTGCCGAGCACTTGCCTGCTGTCACCGACCCACTGCCACTTACCACTTCTACCACTGCCCAGAGGTTTGCTGCCAGGGAGACTCCAGGTTTGGTTGCACATGATTGCATCCATTTTGAGACACCAGTCAGAGCCTGAGGTATGAGATACTGGTGGGTTTCCTGCTATTGCCATCTTGGGGAGTCAAGGTGCACCTGTCTGGGGACACCAGCAGGACCTTGAATTTGAATGTCTGGTACCTGTGCGTTTGCCTGTACTTGGGGTCTTCCTCCTGGGGGTGCTGGTTGCTGTCATCTATTTATTGTCTCTCAGGATTGCTCATCCCTGGTGGTATATTTCCAAATTCCAGTATCATTGAGATCTTGGGACTGCAACATGGTCAAACCTAAGACATCTGAGGCCCAGATTTGTGGGATAGTGAATAGGTCTGTCAGGGCCTGTCTGGGTCAGGCAGTCTGTGGGAAGTCAGAGGCAGGGCTGAGAAGCATTTGGATGCTAGCAGAGACAGTTTTTCAATTTTCCACTGAGATTTATTTTATTTTATTTTTTCCTCTAGCATCTCGCTCCACCATATTTGGAGCATGATGTTTTTCATGCACCACTTTGTTGAGGATGGAAATATATGCATGGTGTTTTGCAGTTCTGCTGTATATTATTATATTTTTAACTTTTTTCTTTATATATATATTCTTCCTCTTCCTAGTCTGTTTCTCTGAATTCCCTTTCTAACTTTTCTACCCCTAAATATCAATCTCTGTTGGTTCTTCTTCCACTCTTCCTGTGGATTTTTGCTTGTGGTTTCCCTCTTTCTCCTTCATGAGCATCATGTCCTGCACTATTTCTGATTTCTCAGTGCCCAATATTTGACACTGCAAATCCTTTTGGCAAATTTTCTGTTTATATTGTGGACCATTATTGAACTCATCATTGCTGTTTATAGCTAGAAGGCAGTGGACACCTTGGTGGAAGCTATTAGATTTGAAGATGTGTATTGTTTGTACTGGGTGCTGTTGATGTTGGTCTTCCTCTTAATGGTGGTATACTAGAAAACTTCAGGGACAATATAGTTCTATAGGATAGAGTCTGTAGTACCACAGATTCATTCTACTAGATGGGAAAACACAAAAGCAACATGAAAAAAACAAGGGAAAAAGTGCCCAAAACAAAGCAAGATGTCCCAATATGAGAATCCACTTACATAACAGTAGAAGAAATGTCCACAAAGGAGTTTAGAATATACATAGTTAAACTGATCTATGATTAAAGGATGGTATAAAGAGTGAAATCAAAGAGATAAAACAGGAAGTGAAGGATCACTTCAATAAAGCATTAGAGATTGTGGGGAAAAAAAAAAACAGCAGAAATCCTTGAAATGAATGTATCCATAAACCAAATTGTACTTGTAATGGTAAGCATCACCAATAGACTAAACTATTTAGAATACAGAACCTCAGGCAATGAATACAATATTATTTACTATTGAAAATAAAGTTGATCATGCAGAGAAGATGGCAAAAATCCATGAACAGGCCTTCCAAGAATTATGGAAAAACATGAAAGGACCAAATATAGGAGTGATCTGGATAGATGAAGGAGCCGAGGTATAAATCAAGGGAATTCACAATTTTTCAATGACATAATATCAGAAAATTTCCCAAAGCTAACGAATAAAATGGGAAATCAAATACAGGAGGCTTACAGGACTCCAAATGTACAATATTACAGCAGACTCACACCAAGACACATTAAAATGAGAATGACTAAAATATAGAATAAGGGTAAATTCTTAAAGACTGTGAGGAAAAAAAAAGCAAATTACATATAAAAGAAAACCAATTCAGATCTCAAGTGATTTCTCAACCCAGAACCACAAAGCTAGGAGGTCTTAGAACAACATATTTCAAACTTGGAAAGAAAATGGATGCCAACCAAGAATTTTATAACAAACAAAATTAAGCTTCAGATTTGAAGATAAAATAAAAACCTTCTATGAAAAACAAAAGTTAAAAAAAATTCACAATTAGAAAGTCTGCACTACAGAACATTCTCATCAAAATATTCCATGAGGATGAAGAGGGAAAAAAAGTGAAAACCAGCAAAGGGAGAAACTACACTAAAGGAATAGTCAAAGAAGAAACTACATCAAATTAAAAGTCAGAAATAAA
Source organism: Sciurus vulgaris (assembly GCF_902686455.1). Taxonomy (NCBI): domain Eukaryota; kingdom Metazoa; phylum Chordata; class Mammalia; order Rodentia; family Sciuridae; genus Sciurus; species Sciurus vulgaris. The sequence continues at coordinate 1,079,921 of NC_136474.1, read as the reverse complement.
CCAAATGACCATGAATACGAATCATATCTCAGTAATAACCTTGAATGTTAATAGTCCCAATTCATCAAGCAAAAGATATAGGCTTGCAGATTTGATTAAAAAACAAAATCCAACAATAAGTTGTCTCCAATAAACTCACTTCATAGGCAAAGACATCCACAGACTGAAGGTGAAAGGATAGGAAAAAACATATCATTCATACGAATTGTGGAAACAATCAGGGGTTTCCATCCTCATATCAGAAAAGGTGGACTTCTAGCCAAAGTTAATCAGAAGGGACAAAGAAGGTCATTTCATTCTACTGAAGGGAATTATACATCAGCAAGACATAAAATTATAAATATATGTGCCCCAAGCAATGGAGCATCTATGTACATCAAACCCTTCACAATTTCAAGAATCAAATAGACCACAGTACAATAATACTGGTTGATTTAACACATCTCTCTTACTACTGGACAGATATAAACAACATCTAAATAAAGAAACTATAGAACTCAACAATACAATAAATAACAGACATAACAGACATGTATACAATATTTCATAAATAAATAAGTGATACACTTTTTTCTCAGCAGTACATGGATCCCTCTCTAAAACAAACCACATCTTATGCCTCAAAGTAACTCTTAGTAAATACAAAACAACTGGAGATAATACCCTACAGTCTATCAGATCATAATGAACTGAAATTAGAAATCAATGATAAGATAAAAAATAGAAGCTATTCTAATATATGGAGACTAATACACTATTGAATGACAAATGGATAGTAGAAGAAATCAAGGATGAAATGAAAAAATACCTAGGGTAAATGAAAATACGGATACAAAAAAACAAAATCTCTGGGACACAATGAAGGAAGTACTAAGAGGAAAGTTCACTGCATTGAGCTCATTTATTAAAAGAATAAAAAGTCAACAAATAAATGACCTAAGTTTATATCTCAAAGCCATAGAAAAAGAACAAATCAACACCAGAAACAGGAGAAGACAGGAAATATTTAAAATCAGAACTGAAATCACTGAAATTGAAAAAGAAACAACTAAAAAAATTGACAAAAACGTTGGTTCTTTGAAAAATCAATAAAATTGATAAATTCCTAGCCACACTAATGAAGAGGAAGAGAAAACCTGAATTAAAAAAAATACAAGATGAAAAAGGAAATATCACAACAGACCCAACTGAAATACAGAATAATTAGAAATTATTTTGAAAATTTATACTCCAACAAAAGAAAATACTGCAGACATTGACAAATTTCTAGAGATGTATGACCTATCTAATCTGAATCAGAAAATCATACATGATCTAAACAGAATAATTTTAAGTAATAAAATAGGAAACACCATTAAAAGCCTACCAACTAAGAAAAGCCCAGAACCAGAAGAATTATCAGCTGAGTTATACAAGATCTTCAAAGAAGAATTAATACCAATACTCCTCAAATTCTTCCATGAATTAGAAGGAGGGAACCCTTCCAAACTCATTCTATGAGACTAATATCACCTTGATACCAAAATCAGACAAAGACACATTAAGGAGATAAAACTTCAGACCAATATCCCCGATAAACACAGATGCAAAAATTCTCAATAAAATCCTGGGAAATTTCTACCAAAAATATTAAAAAGATAGTGCACCACTATCAAGTGTGGTACATCCCAGGGATGCAGAATTGATTCAACATATGGAAGACAATAAATGTAATTCATCATATCAATAGACTTATAAACAAGAATCATTATCTCAAATAGATGCAGAAAAATAGATGCATTTGACAAAATACAGGACACCAAAAAGTTTAAAAACTAGAAATACTTAGGTATAGTAGGAAAATACCTCAACATCATAAAATGCACATATGTTAAACCCAAGGCCAACATAATTCTAAATGGAGAAAAATTGGAAAGCATTCCCTCTAAAATCTGGAACAAAACAAGAATGCCCTTTCATCACTTTTATGCAACAATATCCATGAAACTCTAGTCAGAGCAATTAGAAAAGAGAAAGAAATTAAAGGTATACAAATAGGTAAAGAAGAACTCAAACTATCACTATTTGCAAATAACATGATTCTTTATTTAGAAGATCTAAAAAATTCCACCAGAAAATTTCTAGAATAAATAAATTCAGCAAATTAGGAGGATATAAACTCAATACCCATAAATTAAATGCCTTCCTATACATTAGTAATGAATTCACTAAAAGAGAAATAAAGAAAATTATACTCCTCCCCTCAAAAATGAGAGTAAACTATCCCATTCACAGTAGCCTCAAAAAAAAAAAATAGGTATCAATCTAAAAAAAGAGGTGAAAGATCTCTACAATAAAAACTACAGAACACTAAAGAAAGAAACTGGGGCTGCCACGCAGCGGAGTGTGCTTTAATGGACAATGTACTGCTATGTATGCCTGAAGTACTTGAAATGCAAATTTGGGACAACTTTGCCATCTAAATGCTTACCTGGATTAAGCGCCTCATGAGGATGGTTTTTTAACAAGTTGGAGAAAGCATGCAATCGGTACTTTGGTCTGGAATACCATATGGTTCATCTCAAAGTATTGTAAGGAAAATTGGTACTAACTTATCCCTGATTCAGTGTCCAAGAGTTCAATTTCAGCGTACCAGCCATGCAACAGAATGGAGTCCCAACCACCTGGGAGAGGATGCAGTGGTATCTTTTGCTGATGTTTGATGGGTAGCCACAGAAGGAGGAGAGTGTTCAACAATACTAAGGACAGAAGTCAGGTCAAAGCCACCCCTTCTCAAAGACCTTCTTTTCTTTGAGAAGTCCCCAAGCAAGCATATTTTCTTACCAAACTTGTCTCAAGAAGAGCCTCTACCGAAGACTGCAACACTGGCCAATGAGGAAGCCCTGCAAAAGATCTGTACACTTGAAAATGAACTTGCTACTCTCAGAGCTCAGATTGCCAAAATCGTAACTCTGCAAGAGCAACAAAATCTCACTGCAGGTGACTTGGTTTCTGCTATGTCTGTTACCACGGCCCCAACTCCTTCCCCCCCACCACCGCCACCTCCTCTACCCGATCCACCAGGGCTCCACCAAATTAAATCTGCTATTGATCTGATTAAAGAGCAAAGAGGGCAAAAAACCAGTGCTGGAAAGACTTTGGCTAAGAACAATCCAAAGAAATCTGGCATGCCAAAAATGCTAGAAGTCCTTAAAGATATGAATAGTGTAAAACTTTGATCAGTTAAGAGGTCAGAGCAAGATGTAAAGCCCAAGCCAGTAGATGCTACTGACCCTGCTGCCCTCAAAGCAGAAGTTTTGAAAAAGAAATTTCCTTATTGGTATCCAAGTAATAGCCAAGGTGAAGTTGAAAAAGGATCTCCAAAGTCTGAATCAGAGACCACCTCAGAGACAGCATTGTTTGGGCCACATATGTTTAAGTCTACAGGAAAAATGAAGGCTTTAATTGAAAATGTTTCAAATTCCTAATGGATAATGAACTGAGAAAAATTTCCTGATTCAGCTGGTTTGTGAGGGCTGAATTTGGCTAGTAGAAATCGACACTATTTAGTAAGCACCTGACTTTAGTGTTCAGTGGTCTCCTTTTTAACCTAGAGGATTAAGCAATAATGGAAGCGCCATAACTTTGTTTTACTTTATGAGATGGTAAGTTCTGGAGCTTCCTATAACATACTGCATTCTGACATGTTTTTCAAGTATAGCCAGGAGATGGAGGCTTCCAATCTTGAAAACATTCCTAAGATTGCAGAACACAGAAAGGACATTTGTGGATTTTACTGTGCATTTAAAATTCTTAACACTAATTTATCTGTACAAATGTTTTATATACATGTTTGTATATAAAACAGTTTAAAAATTATCAATGACAATGAGGGTATTGTTATCTTCATATGTTTTCAATGAGCATTTACTCTTAGTGATGGATTAGCTGGTGTAATTTAAGTTGTTGGAATAAAATATTTGAGATTGGAATCTTCTTGCCTCAAACAAACTTATATCTTAGATTCTGTCTCACATTTTTGGAGCTGAGCTTTGCATAGGAACCAGTTGATGTCCACTGGTGCAATTCCATATACTTTCCATTAGAGGGAAGTTGGGAACCAGGACAGCTGCTTGTACCTCATTGCCATTCATGTACTAGGGAAACAAATGTACTTCCCAAGTGGTGACAGATTAAATTATTGAATTAAATCACTTTAATACAAACCAGATATGCCGTCTTTCTTTATTTCAGTTTAATAAATGGCACCATAAAAATGACTCATTGCTAAGTTAATAAATAATACTTCTGGAAATGTCAGCATAATGGGAGTTAAAATTTTTTAATATTGGTCAAAATATTAATTTTATAATGAAACATTATTAAATAGGACTATGACTTTCTTATATATTATTTATCATTGGTCAGAATGCTGTTCTGATGAATTAATATTATGCAATGTAATCCTTAGATATTATTAGAAAGTGGAGAAATGCCTTTCTCATCCAGGGCTTGCGGGGGCACCTGGCAACCCAACCAGTGCTTGACAAGGATCCACTGGAGGAATGATGTTTGCAAGGACTCATCTTCCCGGGAGGTGCCATATGCTTGCCTCCGGGCTCTGGTCCTTTTTCTGCATTATGTTTCTAATATTATATTACTCATATTATTCCTTGGTAGTAATCACTGAGGGTGATTACTCCCTATCCAGAGTTTCCCAAGAATATTAATAAAACATTAGGGACTATAACTCCTTCTCAGCCACAAGTAGTAAAAAATCTTTTACCACTGTGTGATGTGTCTTCTTCCTGGGGTGCTTGTTATGAACATGTAATGCAGTACATAAATTTGGCCATGGAACCATCTGTCTTTCCAACCATGAGTATGCAAAAAGCACCTCCCACAGTAGCTACTGGATACGGACTAGCTTATTTTATTAATGGCAAGCCCTGCTACCCCCTTAAAGGCAAGCCCTTAGAGAAGGTAGATATAGATCTCCCCCTGTCTCTTGCAGGGTGGTTTAATCCAGATGATGGTTTTGTTTATGTGTGGTGGTAAGGTAAAAGAATAAGGCTTCACAACATTCCTTCTTTCCTACAAAAAATAGGTCACTCCTATAATAAACATTGGTACACAATGCCTTGTTCTGGGAAAAGGAGCTACATAAGACAAGGTAATTTATTTATTAAAAAAAATCTTAGCCATGGGAACCTTTGGGACTGTTGCCCTCCTGTAACTTAGCAATTTGGATATTAATCAGATGGACCTAGTAGAAATGGTCATGTGAGATTATTTGTCTATCACTTTAACCACGAGAATAATAATAGTCTTAGGTCACATAGAGTTTAGATATTAAGGAAATAAACATTGTATTAGCTCATTGACTTAGTTAAATATTCTTAAAATAATTGTAATCTGTACGGTTACTGATTTCTCACAATCTTTTGGTAAAAACAATTTCTGCCTATGCCTTGGAAACTTCTTTGATTTTATTAATCATAAGCCTGTCATCATAGCCTGAAGAAAAGTGTATATAAACCCAGCCTTCCCCAGAATAAAGTGGGATTGATTGCACCAGAACTAAAGTCTGTGCCTTTCATTCTCCATCCATCGCCGACGCTGTCTCCCCATGCCCCGTTTACCAGTGTGGAAACCATGGACTCCTGCTAGGTCTGGACCCCGGCAAGGGCTTCTAACGACTTACTATAAGTAGTCATTTGTAAGTGTTCAATAAACTTTCATGATTTTCTATTTCTGATAAATTCAGCTATAGTTAATGCCAGAATTTGTTACCATAAATAAATATTTGAACTTTTAAAAATTTTATATCTAGTGAAGAAAAGTTATACTTCCTGGGAGAATTAGGAGATAAGTAGATAAACATTTTAAGTTATTGAAAATGTGTGTTCTCCTAAATATTAACAAAAATTATCTGAGGTAATTTACATGGTTTGTTTTTTGGCTTAAGTTTAAACTGTGGCATGTTGTTAGATATTGTTTATAATTCTTTGGTATGTTTAAGAATTCTGCCTTTTAAGATATTCAGAAATTCACCTGACACATATTTTGGCCTCCTAAGAAATTTATATTTGCATCAGTATTGAATTTTGGCTAGTACTCCAATGTAAGGAATTTACTATTTTAAAATAAAATAAGCTTTTATTTCAAAAAAAAAGAGAAAGAAACTGAAGATGACATTAGAGGATGGAAAGACCTCCCATTCTCCAGGAAAGGCAGAAATAATATTATCAAAATGGCCATACTAACAAAAGTGTTATACAAATTTAATGCAATTCCTATTAAAATCCCAATAGCATTCTTCATAGAACTAGAGAAAAAAATCATGAAATTCATTTGGGAAAATTAGAGATCCAGAATAGCCAAAGCAATACTTAGCAAGAATAGTGAAGGAGGAGACATCACATTACCAGACCTTAAACTATACTACAGAGGTATAGTAATAAAAACAGCATGCTTTGGTGTCAAAAAAGATACATAGACCAATAGTACAGAATAGAAGACACAAAGACAAACCCACATTAAAACAGGTATCTCTTACTAGACATGTGTGCCAAAAATATTCACTGGAGAAAAGATAGCCTATTTAACAATGGTGCTGGGAAAAATGGAAAGAACATGTAACAAAACGAAATTACAACTTTATCTTTCACTGTGCATGAAACTCAACTCAAAGTGGATCAAAGACTCAGGCCTAACAGAAGAAAAACTAGGCCCAAATCTATACCATGTTGGCCTAGAATCTGATTTCCTTAACAAGACCCCTAAAGTGCAATATGTTCAATCAAGAATCAATAAATGAAATGGATTCAAACTAAAAAGCTTCTTTTCAGCAAAAGAAACAATAATGTGAAGAGAGAGCCTACAGAGTGGGAGAAAATCTTTACCACATATACCTCTGATAAAGTAATAAACTCTAGGATATATAAAGAACTCAAAAAACTTAACACCAAAAACAAATAACCCAATCAATAAATGGGCTAACAGACATGTCACAGAAGTTATACAATTGATCAACAAATACATGAAAAATGTTCAACATTGATGGCAGTTAGAGAAATGCAAACCAAAACTACTCTAATATTTCTTCTCACTCCAATTAGAATGCTAATTATCAAGAATACAAGCAACAGTACATGTTGACAAGGATATGGGGAAAAAGTACACTCATACATTTCTGCTGGGAATGCAAATTGGTGCAACCATTATGGAAAGCAGTATGATGATCCCTTGGAAACCTTGTAATGGAACCACCATTTGACCCAGGTATCCCACCTTTTGTTTATACCAAAAAGACTTAAAATCAGCATACTACAGTGATGCAGCCACATCAATGTTTATAGCAGCTCAATTCACAATAGCTTAACTATGAAACCAACCTAAATGCCCTTCAACAGATGAATGGATAAGGAAAATGTGGCATGTAGATATGATGGAATACTACTCAGCTTTAAAAAAAAATGAAATTATGGTATTTGCTGGTAAATGGATGGAGTTAGAGAATCTCATGCTAAGTGAAATAAGCCAAACACCCAAAATTAAAGGCCAAATATTTTCTCTGATATGCAGATGTTTATTCACAATAAGGTGGGGTAGAGAAAGAGTAGAGTTACTTTATATTAGGTAGAGGGAGTGAATGGAAGGGAAGGGGTATGGGGGTAAGAAGGACAGTTGAGTGAAACAGATATTTTTACCTCGTGTTCATATATGGCTGCATGACCAATGTGATCCTACATGTATAATCAGAAAAAAGAGAAATTATTCTTTATTTATGTATGATCTATAAAAATGTATGAATGCATTCTACCAACAACTAATCAGAACAAATTTTAAAAACATAAAGAAAGAATATTCTTGAAGTTTTCCCTCAAAATCCACCTTCCTAATGCCTCTTCTTCCTTAAAAAATTTCTAATGTACATCTGATTAAGATACTGTTAAACTTTTAAATAGTTCACAGTGCTACTTGGCAAAAAGTCTTCAACACAAACAAGTACAGCAAACCTTTTGCATTCTTTCTATACTGGAGCCTCCATGGCCAGATATTGCCTATCAGAGTGTGTAAAAAAATCTATTATTTGAATGAAAATGAAAACACAACACATCAATTTTGTAGGCAAGCACTAAAGCAGTGCTTAGAAACATACAGAAGTCAGTAAGATGAAGGGGAAGCAGCTAATGATTCTAAGAAGCATGTGGGTAGGAGGAAAAGCAAGTGAAAGTGCTACTTCAGAAGCTGAGTGAAGAATATTTCAAGGAAAAAAGTGATCTACTATGTCAAGGGTTTCTGAGACGTTAACTAAAATGTGAATTGACAATCACTGGGCATCACAGAGATCACTGGTGAATTTAGCATAGTGGCTAAGTAGGTTCAACACTAGAGAAAATCTAATCATTAAGAAATGCTCAGACAAATCCAGATTATGACACATTCTGTGAAACTACCAGTTTTATTCTTCATAACTGTCAATGTCATCAAAGAAAAAATGGTCCCCCCCCGCACCCCTCCAAAGCTTAAAAACATTTGTAGATTGCAGAAAAATAGAGACATGGCAAATGCAATACAGAATCTATGGATCTTGGATTAAGAGAGAAAAAGAAAAACATAGCCATAAGGGATATTACAGGAACATCTGAAGAAATCTGAGTAACATTAGATAAAACAGAGAAAATGAGAATAAGCAAAATACATACAGTAAATACAGGTAGTTTTTTTTTTTTGAAGAATTCTGTTATGATTCTTTGAAGAATTCTGCTATAATACCCAGAACTACTAAAAAAAAAAAAAAAAAAAAAAAAAAAAACAATGTGGGGAAAAAGGGTACTGCCTCACCATCAAACAAATATGGGTGATCCACACACTTTTGAAGCGGGGATAAAATATTCTGAAGTTTAACTTTCTTTGCCATTTCATTTTCAAATACATCTGTAATTTTGAAGAGTTAAATAAAAATGGACTAACAAATCAAAAGCAGAAACAAAAAACAAACCCAACTCTTCATAAATAACCTTAATAATTTTATTGGAAATTCCTCAAATTTATACTAACTCCCAAATGGCTCATCTGCACTGAGAATTAATAGCATATCCACATGGAACTTTTCTATACATCACTTTGTTTTGAGAAGAAAGTCTGTAAATTGAACTTGGGGGTGGTTTTTTATAATGACTGGAAATTTCTGAAATTTTCTTCTTTAACTTCTATTGTGGATTTAAGAGGGGGGGAAATGCAAATGGAGGACAAAAAGCATGAATGGATATTTAAAAGTGTTTGCTTCCTTGTAAAGAATAAGAAAAACTAGGCAAAAGGAAAAGGGGAAATTTCATCATGCAACAACTAAGTATGATACACTTAACACTGCCATTGCCTTACTGCAGCTGACCTGAGTATCATTCAGAATACAAAATGCTATATTCTTGCTATACAAAGTGAGTGCATTTATAAAATATTTCCCTGCCCCAACATCACATCCTCATTTAATTTCTAAATGGATGAACTGCCCTCTGATTACCTTGGTCTTTCATCAAAATAGCCTTGTAGTATTTTTTCTGCAAAGCTGAAATGACATGGTATATCACTACTTCTGTCTTCTTGGGAAGCTCTGTAGCTACCTCAGCTTTTACTCTCCTCAGCAGAAACGGCTGCAAGAGGTTGTATAGTTCACTTGCTGTGTAAGGAAAAAAACACAAGAAAGTGGTTCAAAAATATAACAAAGGCACTGAACTACTAGAAAACATATAGCAATTTACTTTCCTCATTTTCAAGCTAATTCTGCATTCCAGGTGAGTATAACAATTTTCACAGTACCGACACTCTTGCATTTACAAAGTGATTGCATTCTTATAAACCCACCACAAATTGAAAATATCACGTAAGTAAAACATGTATTTGACAAACCTAACAAACCAAACATCACAGCTTAGCCCACCCTATATTAAATGTGCTCACAACACTTACAATAGTCAACTCAGGCAAAATAATTTAGCATAATAATATTTTATGAAAAACTGTTGAATACTTTATGTAATTTATTGAATACCTGTGTCTAAACAACACTGACAACATAGAACACTGCACAGCATCAGGTATTTATAGCATGTTCACCTGGGGAACTGGGGAGTTGTGACTTACTGCTGCCACCCACCCTCACAGGACAGTACCTTACAACATATCTCTAGCCTGGAAAAGACTGATACTCATGTTGTCTTATGACTGAATAGTATCCCATTGTGTATATACAACACACTTTCTTTTTTAATCTACTAATGGACATTTAGTTTAGTTCCAAATTTTGGGTACTGTGAATGGTGCTGCAGTAAACATAGGAGTAGGAATATCTCTGTAACAATGTTGTCCCTTCATTTGATGGGACTGCTGAATTGTACAGCAGTTCTAGTTTTTGTTTTTTGAGAAAACTTCATCCTGTTTTCCATTTTGTTTGGACCAATTTACTCCTGCCAGGAGTATATCAGAATTCCTCTTTCACCACATCCTTGCTAGCATTTGTTAGTTTTTTTTGTCTCATTGTAATAACTGTTCTCACTGGGGTGAGGTAGCTTCGGTTTGTGGTCATGATTTGCATTTCCCCGATGATTAATGACTTTGAACATTTTATTTTTTTATTTTTATTTTTTTTAGTTTATGCTTATTGTGGATGGTTTTATTTTTTTTATTTTTTTATAATTTAAACAAACAGGAAACATATCGTTTCTCTATTTGTACATGGAGTCAAGGCATACCATTTGTGTAATCATAAATTCACATAGGGCAATGTTGTTTGATTCATTCTGTTTTTTTTCCCTTCCCCTCACCCCTCTCACCCCTCTTTTCCCTCTATACAGTCCTTCCTTCCTCCATTCTTACCACCCTCCCTATCCATAACCCTAAACCTTACCCTAACACTAATCCCTCCCACCCCCCATTATATTTCCTCATCCGCTTATCAGTGAGATCATTTCTCCTTTAGTATTTTGAGATTGGCTTATCTCACTTAGCATGACATTCTCCAATTTCATGCATTTGCCTGCAAATGCCATAATTTTATCATTCTCCATGGCAGAGTAATATTCCATTGTATATATATGCCACAGTTTCTTTATCCATTCATCAACTGAAGGGCATTTAGGTTGGTTCCACAATCTGGCTAAGGTGAATTGAGCAGCTATGAACATTGATGTCACTGTATCTCTGTAGTATGCTGATTTTAAGTCCTTTGGGTATAGGCCAAGGAGTGGGATAGCTGGGTCAAATGGTGGTTCCATTCCAAGCTTTCTGAGGAATCTCCATACTGCTTTCCAGAGTGGCTGCAGTAATTTGCAACCCCACAAGCAATGTATGAGTGTACCTTTTTCCCCACATCCTCACCAACACCTATTGTTGCTTGTGTTCTTAATAATCACCAATCTAATTGGGGTGAGATAAAATCTTAGGGTAGTTTTGATTTGCATTTCTCTTATTACTAGAGACGTTGAACATTTTTTCATATATCTGTTGATTGCTTGTACATCTTCTTCTGTGAGATGTCTGTTCATTTCCTTAGCCCATTTGTTGACTGGAATATTTGTATTCTTAGTGTAGAGGTTTTGAGTTCTTTACAAATTCCACAAATTAGCACTCTATCTGAAGTATGAGGGGCAAAGATATTCTCTCATTCTGTAGGCTCTCTCTTCACATTACTGATAGTTTCCTTTGCTGAGAGAAAGCTGTTTAGTTTGTTGTTTGTTGTTGCTTTTATTTCTTGTGCTATGGGAGTCCTGTTAAGGAAGTCTGATCCTAAGCCATCAAGTTGAAGGTTTGGACCTACTTTTTCTTCTATAAGATGCAGGGTCTCTGGTCTGATTCCAAGGTCCTTCATCCATTTTGAGTTGAGAGATAGGGGTTTAATTTCATTCTGTTGCATATGGTTTTCCAGTTTTCCCAGCACCATTTGTTGAAGAGGCTATCTTTTCTCCATTGCATATTTTTGGCCCCTTTGTCTAGTATGAGAAAATTGTATTTATTTGGGTTTGTGTCCGTGTCCTCTATTCTGTACCATTGATCTACCTGTCTATTTTGGTACCAATACCATGCCATTTTTGTTACTATTGCTTTGTAGTAGGGTTGAAGATCTGTTATTATGATACCCCCTGCTTCGCTCTTTCTACTGAGGATTGCTTTAGCTATTCTGGGTATTTTATTCTTCCAGATAAATTTTATAATTGCTTGCTCTATTTCTGTAAGGTACATCATTGGGATTATAATTGGAATTGTATTGAATCTGTATAGCACAATAGGTAGTATGGCCATTTTGACAACATTAATTCTGCCTATCCAAGAACATGGGAGATCTTTCCATCTTCTAAGGTTTTCTGTAATATCTTTCTTTAGTGTTCTGTAGTTCTCATTGTAGAGGTCTTTCTCCCCTTTTGTGAGATTGATTCCCAAGTATTTTATTTTTTTCAAGGCTATTGTGAATGGAGTAGTTTTCCTAATTTCTCTTTCTGAAGATTCATCACTTATGTATAAAAATTCATTGGATTTATGAGCATTGATCTTGTAACCTGCTATTTTACTGAATTCACTTATGAGTTCTAAGAGTTTTCTGGTGGAATTTCCAGGTTCCTCTAAATATATAATCATGTTATCATCTTTTCTAATTCATATCCCTTTAATTTTTTTGGTTTGTCTAATTGTTCTGGCTAGAGTGTCAAGGACGATGTTGAATAGAAGTGGTGAAAAAGGGCATCCCTGACTTGTTCCAATTTTTAGGGGGAATGCTTTCAGTTTTTCACCATTTAGAATGATATTGGCCATGGGCTTAGTGTAGATGGCCTTTGCAATGTTAAGGAATATTCCCACTACCCCAATTTTTTCAAGTGTTTTGAACATGAAGGGATGCTGTATTTTATCAAATGCTTTTTCTGCATCTATTGAAATAATCATGTGATTCTTAACTTTAATTCTGTTGATATGGTGAATGACACTTATTTATTTCCAGATATTGAACCAACCTTGCATCCCTGGGATGAAACCCACTTGATTGTGGTGCACTATCTTTTTAATATATATTTGTACGCAATTTCCTAAAATTTTGTTGAGAATTTTTGCGTTGATGTTCATTAAGGATATTGGTCTGAAATTTTCATTCCTCGATGTGTCTCTGACTGTTTTAGGTATCAGGGTGATATTGGCTTCATAGAATGAGTTTGGGAGGGTACCCTCCTCTTCTATTTCATGGAATACTTTGAGGAGTATTGGAATGAGCTCTTCTTTAAAGGTTTGTAGAACTCGGCTGAGAACCCATCTGGTCCTGGACTTTTTTTGTTGGTAGGCTTTTGATGACCTCTTCTATTTTATTGCTTGAAATTGATTTAAGTTTGTATGTCCTCCTCATTCAGATTAAGTAATTCATATGTCTCTAGAAACTTGTTGATGTCTTTGAGGTTTTCCGTTTTGTTGGAATATAGATTTTCAAAATAGCTTCTAATTCTATTTTTTATTTCACTCGATTCTGTTGGGATATTTTCTTGTTCATTCCAAATTTTAGTAATTTGAGATTTTTCCCTCTTTCTCTTTGTTAATGTGACTAAGGGTTTATCAATTTTGTTTATTTGTTCAAAGAAACAACTATTTATTTTGTTAATTTTTCCGATTGTTTCTTTTGTTTCAGTTCCATTGATTTCTGCTCTGATTTTAACTATTTCCTGTCTTCTACTACTTTCGATGTTGGTCTGCTCTTCTTTTTCTAGGTCTTTGACCTGTAGTGTTAAGACATTTATTTGTTGATTTCTAATTCTTTTGTTGAATGCGCTCCATGAAATAAATCTTCCTCTAAGTACTGCTTTCCTAGTGTCCGAGAGATTTTGCTATGATGTGTCTTTGTTCTCATTTACTTCTAAGAATTTTTTTATTTACCTCCTGATATGTTCTGTTATCCATTCATCATGTAATAGTGTATTATTTAATCTCCAGGTATTGGAGAAGTTTCTGTTTTTTATTCTTTCATTTATTTCTAATTTCAAACCATTATGATCTCATAGAGTACAAGGTAGTATCTCTGTCTTCTTATATTTGCTAACAGTAGCTTTGTGGCATAAAATATGGTCTATTTTAGAGAAGGATCCATGTGCTACTGAGAAGAAAGTGTATTCGATTTTTGTTGGATGGTATATTCTATATATGTCGGTTAAGTCTAAATTGTTGATTGTGTTATTGAGATCTATGGTTTCTGTATACAATTTTTGCTTAGAAGATTTTTCAGTGGTGAGAGAGGTGTGTTAAAATTGCCTAGTATTATTGTGTTATGGTCTATTTGATTTCTGGAATTGAGAAGGATTTGTTTGACATACATGGATGAGCCAATGGTCAGGGCATAGATATTTATGATTGTTATGTCTTTTTGATTTATGCTTCCCTTAAGCAGTATGTAATGTCCTTCTTTATCCCTTCTGACTAGTTTTGGCTTGAAGTCCACATTATCTGAAATGAGGATGGATTCTCTAGCTTTTTTGCTGTGTCCATGTGCATGGTATGTTTTTTCCCATCCTTTCACCTTTAGTCTATGGGTATCTCTTTCTATGAGATGAGTCTCTTGCAGGCAGCATATTGTCGGATTTTTCTTTTTAATCCAATCTGCCAGTCTATGTCTTTGATTGATGAGTTCAGGCCACTAATATTCAGAGTTATTATTGTGATATGATTCGTATTCCCAGTCATTTGACTCATTTTTGTTTTTTGACATGATTTGGTTTCTCCTTTATTTGTCTATTCCTTTAGGCTAGTTCTTCCTGTTGTTGATTTGCATCAGTTTTTCATCTCTCCCTCAGGGAATATTTTGCTGAGAATGTTCTGTAATGATGGCTTTCTTTTCGTAAATTCCTTTAGCTTTTGTTATCATAGAAGGATTTTATTTCATCATAAAATCTGAAAGTAAGTTTGCTGCATATAAGATTCTTGGTTGGCATCCGTTTTCTTTCAGGGCCTGGTAAATGTTATTCCAGGCCCTTCTAGTTGTTACGGTCTGGATTGAAAAGTCTGCTGATAAATTTTTTTTTTTTTTGCTTTGAATTTCTTTTTTTTTTTTACATTTTTTTATTGTAAACAAATGGGATACATGTTGTTTCTCTGTTTGTACATGGCATAAAGGCATACCATTTATGTAATCATAAATTTACATAGAGCAATGTTGTTTGATTCATTCTGTTATTTTTCCCTCCCCCCACCCCTCTTTTCCCTCTATACAGTGCTTCCTTCCTCCATAATTGCCCCCCTCCCTAACCCTGACCCTAACACTAACCCTTCCCTTCCCCCCATTATGTGTCATCATCCACTTATTAGCGATATCATTCGTCCTTTGGCTTTTTGAGATTGGCTTATCTCACTTAGCATGATATTCTCCAATTTCATCCACTTGCCTGCAAATGCCATAAATTTATCATTCTTTATGGCTGAGTAATGTTCCATTGTATATATATACCACAGTTTCTTTATCCACTCATCAATTGAAGGGCATCCAGGTTGGTTCCACAGTCTGGCTATTGTGAATTGAGCAGCTATGAACATTGATGTGGCTGTATCTCTGTAGTATGCTGATTTTAAGACCTTTGGGTATAGGCCAAGGAGTGGGATAGCTGGGTCAAATGGAGGGTCCATTCCAAGTTTTCTAAGGAATCTCCACACTGCTTTCCAGAGTGGCTGCACTAATTTGCAGCCCCACCAGCAATGTATGAGTGTACCTTTCTCCCCACGTCCTAACCAACACCTGTTGTTGCTCGTATTCTTGATAATCGTCAATCTAATTGGGGTGAGATGGAATCTTAGGGTGGTTTTGATTTGCACTTCTCTTATTACTAGAGATGTTGAACATTTTGCCATATGTTTGTTGATTGCTTGTAGATCTTGTTCTGTGAAGTGTCTATTCATTTCCTTAGCCCATTTGTCGACAGGATTATTTGAATTCTTTAAGTAGAGTTTTTTGAGTTCTTTATAGATTCTGGAGAATAGTGCTCTATCTGAATTATGATTGGCCAAGATATTCTCCCACTCCGTAGGCTATTGATATGGTGAATTACATTTATTGATTTCCTGATGTTGAACCAACCTTTCATCCCTGGGATGAAACCCACTTGATCATGGTGCACTATCTTTTTAATATGTTTTTGTATGTGATTTGCTAAAATTTTGTTGAGAATTTTTGCGTCAACGTTCATTAAGGATATTGGTCTGAAATATTCTTTCCTTGATGAGTCTCTGTCTGGTTTAGGTATCAGTGTGATATTGGCTTCATAGAATGAATTTGGGAGGGTTCCCTCCTCTTCTATTTTATGGAATACTTTGAGAAGTATTGGAATGAGCTCTTCTTTAAAGGTTTTGTAGAACTCGGCTGAGAACCCATCTCGTCCCAGACTTTTCTTTGTTGGTAGGCTTTTGATGACTTCTTCTATTTCAGTACTTGAAATTCATCTATTTAAATTGTGTATATCCTCCACGTTCAGTTTAGGCAATTCATATGTCTCTAGAAACCTGTTAATGTCTTCAAAATTTTCTATTTTGTTGGAGTATAGATTTTCAAAATAGCTTCTAATTATGTTTTGTATTTCAATCCTGTCTGTTGTGATATTTCCTTGTTCAATCCAAATTTTAGTGATTTGGGTTTTCTTTCGTCTTCTCTTTGTTAGTGTGGCTAAAGGTTTATCAATTTTGTTTGTTTTTTCAAAGAATCCACTATTTTACTTGTCAATTTTTCGTATTGTCTCTTTTGTTTCACTTTTGTTTCAATTTCATTGATTTCAGCTCTGATTTTAACTATTTCCTGTCTTCTACTACTTTTGGTGCTGGTCTTCTTTTTCTAGGGCTTTGAGCTGTAGTGTTAGTTGGTTCATTTGTTGAGTTTTACTTCTTTTATTAAATATGCTCCATGAAATAAATTTCCCTCTAAGTACTGATTTCATAGTGTCCCAGAGATTTTGATATGATGTTTCTTTGTTCTCATTTACCTCTAAGAAAATTTTAATTTCCCTCCTAATATCTTCTGTTATCCATTCATCATATAATAGCATATTGTTTAATCTCCAACTGTTGGAATAGTTTCTGTGTTTTACTCTTTCATTTATTTCTAACTTCAATCCATTATCATCTGATAGAATACATGGTAGTGTCTCTATCTTCTAGTGTTTGCTAACATTAGCTTTGTGGCATAATATATGGTCTATTTTAGAGAAGGATCCATGTGCTGCTGAGAAGATAGTGTATTCGCTCTTGGTTGGATGGTATATTCTATAAATGTCCGTTAAGTTGAAATTATTGATTGTGTTATTGAGATCTATGGTTTCTTTGTTCAATTTTTGTCTGGAAGATCTGTCCAGTGGTGAGAGAGGCGTGTTAAAATCACCCAGTATTATTGTGTTATGGTATATTTGGTTTCTGAGATTGAGAAGGATTTGTTTGACATACATGGATGAGCCACAGTTTGGGGAATAGATGTTTATGATTGTTACATCTTGCTGATTTATGCTTCCCTTAAGCAGTATGCAATGACCTTCTTTATCCCTTCTGACTAACTTTGGCTTGAAGTCCACATTATCTGAAATGAGGATGGATACTCCAGCTTTTTTGCTGAGTCCATGTGCATGGTATGTTTTTCCCCATCCTTTCACCTTTAGTCTATGGGTATCTTTTTCTATGAGTTGAGTCTCTTGCAGGCAACATATTGTTGGATCTTTCTTTTTAATCCAATCTGCCAGTCTATGTCTTTTGATTGATGAATTCAGGCCATTAACATTCAGGGTTATTATAGAGATATGATTTGGTTTCCCGGTCATTTGGTTCATCTTTAAATTTTATTCATTTATTTATTTGACACAACTTGTTTCCTCCTTTATTTGACAATTCCTTTAGGATAATTCCGCCCTTTGCTGATTTGCTTCTTTGTTATTCATCTCTTCCTCATGGAATATTTGCTGAGAATGTTCTGTAATGCTGGCTTTCTTTTTGTAAATTCTTTTAGCTTTTGTTTACCATGGAAGGATTTTATTTCATCGTCAAATTTGAAGGTAAGTTTTGCTGCATATAAGATTCTTGGTTGGCATCCATTTTGTTTCAGGGCTTGAAAAATGTTGTTCCAGGCCCTTCTAGCTTTTAGGGTCTGGATTGAAAAATCTGCTGATAGCCGTATTGGTTTCTCCCTGAATGTAATTTGGCTCTTTTCTCTCACAGCCTTTAAAATTCTGTCTTTATTTTGTATGTTAGTATTTTCATTATAATGTTCTTTGGTGTGGGTCTGTTGTAATTTTGTGTATTTGGAGTCCTATAAGCCTCTTGAACTTGATTTTCCATTTCATTCTTTAGATTTGGGAAATTTTCTGATATTATTTCATTGAATATATTGTTCATTCCTTTGGCTTGTTTCTCTAGGCCTTCCTCAATTCCAATAATTCTTAAATTTGTCCTTTTCATGATATCCCATAGTTCTTGTAGATTCTGTTCATGATTTCTTACCATCTTCTCTGTTTGTTCAACTTTGTTTTCAAGGTTAAATATTTTGTCTTCAATGTCTGAGGTTCTGTCTTCCAGGTGTTCTATCCTACTGGATATGCTTTCTATGGAGTCCTTAATTTGGTTTATTGTTTCCTTCATGTCAAGGATTTCTGTTTGTTTTTTTTCAATATCTCTAACTCGTTATTGAAATGATCTTTTCCTTCCTGTATTTGCTCTTTTAACTTTCAATTGGTGCCATCATTCAATGCCTGCATTTGCTCTTTCGTCTCATTGTTTGCTTCCCTAATCATTTTAATTATGTACATTCTAAACTCCTTTCTGTCATTTCTTCTGCCATGCTGTCATTGGGTTTTATTGATGTAACATCTAGAGTTTTTTGCAGCATTTCCTTTCCTTGTTTTCTCATATTGTTCAGGTATCAGTGGACCACTGAGATATTGCAGATTTCCTCTATTGACTTACAATGTCCCTGAAGATGTCTATATATATCCCCTCTAAGACTTCAGTAGGCTGAAGTCTTGGAGGAAGTTGATAATGCAGTGCTCCACAAGAAAGCTACATCTCTAGGAGTGGTGGCCTTCAGGTAGGGTATATTCCCTGCTAGTGGGCAGAGGTACCTCCACTTGTTGACCAATGGTCATCCAAAGGGGAACTAGGCTGCGGGCTGAGGCAAGGCCTGTTTGGGCCTGTGTCTCTGATTTCACCGTCCTTGTGGGGAAACCTCACCCAGCAGGGAAGACTCACCTGGTGGGGACGTCTTGCTGGTCAGTTCCCTCCTAGAGGTTCCCCTCAATTTATAGCTACCGCCTGGGCTGGGCTGCCTTCCTCTGCAAAGTTCCCAGGTGCCTGGCCCTACCTCTTGGGCCTGGGAGCCTCACC
>NC_136474.1:1027268-1060473 GCF_902686455.1 Sciurus vulgaris | reverse complement strand
TTGCTAATTAAATCAGCAGCGGGATTTCAGTGAGGCACTCTATCAACAAGTGGAAAAAATAAAGAGCTGAGATATGTTAAATATGATCAACATATATAGCATCATACTGCATGAAATTCTCAATTTACTATGTAAATGTGCTTTTTAAAGAACTTTGCATTAAAGATAAAGCAACCTTACTTTTTACTTAAATTTGATTGGGCTGCTCTAATTACTATCTTTTTTTTTTTTTTTTTGGTGCTTGGGATCGAACCCAGTACCTTGAGCTTACAAGGCAAGCACTCTACCGACTGAGCTATCTCTCCAGTCCCTCTAATTACTATCTTTAATGTTTATTTACATTATTTTTTAATGATGCTGCATGTCTTTAGTCTGTCTCTAATAGGCAGTCAGAGCCCACAGGTCTAGACCCTCATTTGTATTCTGCCAGAGGAACAATTTACCACAAAGAGAATCAAGACATGGTCACTGAAGACAACATTCCAGATTTTAATGAAACTGGAGAATTTTTTGGCAGTCAGAGTGTCTGCAAAAATACCTGTTTTTAGGCAGGTGAAGATATACAATCATCTTTCTGAAAACACTGTAATTTTATTTTGTTCTAGCAAATAAAATTAAATTAATATAAATGACTACACAAAAGGGTGTAAACTGGATACTAAAGTCATCAAATATAACTTAAAAATATGACCACACACATTTATTTTTTTCTCTCACCTGAAACAGCTAAATGACAATAAATGGATTTCTAAAAAGCTATATGAGGAAATGGTACGTTAAAATGTTCACAAACACTTCAGAAAATGAAAACCTATTAAGAAGAGCTGTGGAACCAAAACAAAGGTATCCAGCTGGGACTGACTAGAGGAATAGAAACCCTCTCAATACTCCAAAAGCCTAGGACTTATGGTTCTTACAGGGCACCACAATGTGGGGGAACTGAAGGGATCCACACACCAAATAATGGGAGCACCATGAGCCCTTGGATCCCTGTCTTTTCAATTTAAACAGACAATTTTGCTGTAATGGTGTATCTTCCAAGGATAATAAAAGAGGACTTGTCTAAGGATAAAATGAGTTGTCCAGTGATGTCTTCAAATCAGGGTGTCTAACACGTGGATTCAAAGTTCAGCCACATGGGAACAGCCAGATATATTTTCAATTTCTTGGATCAAGAAGCCTAAAGAATGTGCTCAAGAAGACAATAGGGCTGGGTAGGAAAAGGAGGTCCCAGGGAGTAGGATGCAGGACTTCCTATGGTAATGAATATCACTCATGCCCTAGTTTGATTTCACTGTGCCATTTGCTCACCCTAACCCCCAACTCACTTCCTTCTTCCTGCTCTCTGCTCCCTCCTCCAGCTGCAGGCAAGGCATCAGAAACCCACTGGCCATTTTTTGTCTCTCCCAGGGGGAACTCCAGGTCTATCTCATCCATGGTGCTCCCCTTAGAAGACAGCAGTTTATCCAAGCCAAATTTAAGTATTTCACTCAACTTGAATGGAGAAAAGAAAAAATCCAGTTAGTTCTCATGAAAATAAACATCAGGATGTAGTGATCTGCTGTGTCTAAGTGACACCAAGCACATTCCTTCCTTTGTGAACTTTCTTCTCTCCCATGGCAGATGACTTCAACCAGGCTATTGTGGAGTTAGATGAGGAATAAGCAGAAAGGTGATAAATGATGACCAGAGCTATTGATTTTGATAATTATCTATAATTGCAAAAAAAATTTTTTTATCCAACAATTTCTTTTATTTTTGGGGGGGATGGTAAGAATAAAATGATTTCCTGCATCTTCTATAACACCTCTCACCAGTATTTTTTACAGGTATTTCCAGCAGTCCTGATAGAAGTCAGAGACCCCGTTAGCTACCTTCCTACCTCTCCCACTGTCAAACTTCTTAGAAAGAGAAGATGCCACTCAGTACCTCACTTCACAATAAGCTGACTCCTTTCCTTTGCCAAGTTGCTTTCCTACCTCACTACTTAATGGAAACCACCTTGGAAAAACAATAACAATCCTGTTCACCAAGGCCCAAAGATCTTTTATTAATTTCAATCTCCCTGAATAGTCCTGTGCACTCCCTATTCTGCCCTTTCCTCTCACTCCTCCCTAAGGGATACTCTGTCCATTTCCTAAGGCTACAGGAACCACCAAGAAAGCTTAGATAGTATTACCTGGCTTTCACTTGCTACTTCCAACTTTACACCTCCCTAAGCAGTATCACTTAAAAATTCTGAAACAATTGGGATCCACATGATGGGCCCTCATTTGCATTTTCCCTTTTAGTTTTGTTTAGTTATCTCTAGACTGTCTATTTTGTAACTTGAAAACTTAAAGGTATTCTGCAGCTTAAAAACACGGAGATAAAAACTAAGCAAGAACATACCTGGATATATTTATATTTAGCCTTAGTAGATACGTGTATACACACACAGAGAGACATATACACAAATATATACATAGATTACTTATATTAATATATATATATTTATATATATAAACATAAAATATAATTATACATATATATAAACCAAGGAATATGGCTTTGGCATTTAGTAACCAAAGCAGAAGAAAACCAAGTATTTAAGATGAAGCTCAGTTCATACTGGGATCATCCCTTCCACTCCTTTGGACTTAAATCTCCTGGCTTCCCTTGCTATTGAGTACTCACAATATGTTTTTAAGGAACTACCTTTTTTCAAAAATAAAAAATAATATATTATAGTAATTAAGAGGGTGTAGTTGTAAGTTACACAGTGCTTGGATTAGAGTGGTTCTGAATGATGTTTTGGAAAATTTCTTAAAAATTTTAAAGACATTGTCTATGTCATTCTTCTATTACTCTTCTTCATAAAACAACTGGAAAAAGTACACCTCAGACAATGCTTAGCACACAGTAAGCATTCAATAAATGTTCACTACATCTATATCTGTCCCTCTCCTTGTAGGATAAAGAACCTGTTTTCCTTTTTCAGGACTTCACCACTCTACACTGCTTATACTTATCAAACCAGAACCATGTCTTTTACTATTAGATTCTTTAATAATTTAAAAAATGCCCTGCATTCTTTTGAGACAAGGTAGTGAGTTATTACCCTTGTCCTTGGAAACCATAAATAACTCATTTTCTGGATGGGGAGGAAAAAAATCATACAGAAACAGAATGAGATTTTTTTGCCCCTGGCCTGGGCATAAAGTCCCACCAAGTTCCTCTCCAACAGCCAGTAGTCTATATTGACCTACAGCAGGGAGTTGTGCCTGTGCATTTCACAATGATGTGCTGGTAGACCACATCACAGGGAAACCCCTAATTGAATGCCTGGAGTTCCCTCCACTGGGGAAGAGTTTGAGCATCTGAGACCTCATCTCCTCTAACTCCCAATATGTTCACCTTCACAACAGCCCACAATGAACTCATCTCTCAAGGCTCTGTGAAGTAATGTATTTAGACATCTGCAGTATATACCTAAACCTCTCTGAAGCCTTACATTTGTAATTGCCTCTTCAATAGTGTGAAAACAAAATGCACAGCTGCCCTGCCACTATGAGAGATGAGTATGCAGAACACTAAAATATAGAAAAAGCCAGACTCTACAGTTACTCCCTAAGGTAAACAAAAACCAAGCAAACAAACAAAACATAGAGTTCTTCCTTCAGGTTCTAGTACCCAAAAAATTATAAACTTTTCCTGCAAGTCAATGATTCCCTAAAAAAAAATACCACTGATCCCTGTCTGCAATGCTGATGTGCAAAGATACAGGTGTGTGTGTGAGAGAAAACTGCTATTTTTTAACCCACACTTGGGCTTATTGTAAACTTGATAATTCTGCTTATAATACTTGTAATTTTTCCCCTTTTGCATACATCTTGAATTTTTTGATAGCTGGTCTTTTAAAGTCTGGTTTTTCCTGTGAACTTTTCTAAATAATATCCCTTCCTTTTCAGAGTCTCCCTCTAATGATAATTTACATTGATTTTTACTACAAACAATGTTGACTAAAGCCTACATTATTTTCACCTTCCTAACACTTTACCACCTATCTTCCTAATTTCTATTCTCATCATTAAGGCTTAAAGCCTTAAAGTCATCTTTGAATTTGCTATCTCTCTTACTCCCTGCCTCAAAAAAAAAACAATCAACTCCTGTCATTTCTTCTCTGCAATGTTTCCTACAGCAGACCTTCCCACAGCTACTGCCCTTGTCAGCCATTTCTTACTCACTTCATGCCTGAATTATTCCAAAATCCTAGGGGTTGATCCTCTGTATCTAATTCCTCAAAAGAATCTAGGGTACATTATAGTATGGGTTCTAATTTTAGCTCAAAATCTGCTGCTATGGAATAACTCTAAGCCTTTTTCCAAAAGAGAGCTCTCTCCAGAATCTTCCAACTCAGCATTTGACTCCTATCTAATTTTTGTTTCCTCAAGCAAATTAACTCTAGTTTTTCATCCATATATCCTATGGTATAATTTTGAGTTCCTAGTCTTGTTCATCCTCCTCTGGGTATAAAATGAGTACTGTAAGTCACTTCATAAAGGGTCTGGGATTAAAGAGGAGGTATGGAATTAATCATTATTGATTAAGTCAAGTTCTTCTTTAAAAACAAACAACCAAAAAAAAAAAAAAAACACCCAAACAAATAAATTTTCTCTGAGAGAACTAGTGGCATACTCATTTTTAGAATCCCCAAAGAGATTATATCCATTATGTTAAGTTACCTGCTCAAAGTCATACATCCAGTAAGTGATAAGGTATAATGTATAATCTGAATCCAAATTTGACTGTTTAAAGCCCATTCTCTTTATTCTATTTCCTCTGCCTTTAAGTACCACACTCATTTAGCTTCTATGGCAACTTTCATGTAGTAGGTACTGTGTGGGTGTGAATTAGGCTAACAAATTGATACCGCTCTTTACCGGTGACGAGTTCTGCTTCCTCAGGTGTTGAAGTATAACGCCGGAGAAGCACGCCGAGGCAAATGTAGAGTGGAAAATGCAGCTTTATTAAAGAAAAGTAAAAGCACACTTCTCCCGGGTGGAAGAAGGGGACCCAAAGGCGGAATCCGTGGGATGAGCAAATCCTGTCCTTTTTATGGGTTTTATTCTCCCATTCTCTCCCCTTATCTCTTTCCTTCCTGCCTACAGGATTAGGCCTGGTTTTGCAGGGGAGAAGCGGATGGGGCAGGGGAGGGCCAAAGTGATTCAGGCAGGTAAGGGCCCAGGGGGCATTAATCAGCATCTTCCTGCCTGCAGTCTCTGACAAGGGCAGGTAAATTTGGTTATCAATGGGTTCTGCAGGTCCTTGACATTCCATTCTCCCACAGCAGTCTCCAACTTCCAGAGGCAGATGGTTTTATGGCCTCCATTTCCTCAATCTGACCCGATTCCCTATTTCTACACTAACTGCCTGTCCCCAATTCTGGCTTCAAAACTAACGTGTAACTGGAGACAGAGGGTGTTAAGGCTGGTACTTTTTATTTGCATTCACATCCACAGATACTACTGATTATAAATCATGGGACTTTAAATAAAAGAACAACATATTTTACCTGGAGGTCAGCATCAGCCAAAGATTTCTGGGCTCCAAGAGTAAAATGGCCTCCTATGATCATGTTGGAGAGCTGCAGTTTGGAAGCTGCTTTCCTATAAACTAATTGTTCCACAGTGTCTTGGCCAATCAGTCAAAAAACTTTCACAGCCCTGTATGTAAGTCAAGTGAGAGTAGTGTGCTAGGAGTCTGCAAAGCTGGGGGGGAAAGCATTCCAGAAAAATACAGCAAAAAGGAAGCAGAACCAAAGAACATATTAATAAAACAATTCAAAGGACATTGCTCATTTTGACCTGAGAACTTGTTAGAGACATCTGGCCTCAACTTCTCTCTGAGCCTTTCCCAAAAGAGTCAGGGAAAGAATGATGAAGTGACCACAACTGGAGCTTCATTTATAGCCAAGGACAACCCCTGGCAAGCATGTTATTGAAGCCAGAATTGGGAACAGGTAGTTAGTGTAGAAATAGGGGATCGGGTCATATGGAGGAAATGGAGGCCATAAAGTCATCTGCCTCTGGAAGTTGGAGACTGCCCCTGGAAGGATGGAATGTCAAGGATCTCTGGAGGCCATTGATTACCAAATTTACCTGCCTTTATCAAGAACTGCAAGCCAGGAGCTGCTAATTAATGCCCCCTGGGCCCCTGCCTGCCTGAATCACCTTGGCCCTCCCCCTGCCCATGGCTTTTCACTTAATGCAAAACCAGGCCTAGTCACATAGGCAGGAAGGAGAGATAAGGGGGGAGAGAACTGGAGAACAAAAGAGAATTTAACCTATAAAAGATGTAGGGTGCGCTCACTTCTGGGGACTTTTGAACATCAGCCATGGCCCCCTTCTCCCTGCCGGGAGAAGTCTGTATTATTAGCTTTAAATAAAACCTGCTTAATATGCTTGCCTTGGCGTGCTTCTCTAGTGTTCAATCTTCAACATTAGAAGGAGCAGAACTCGTCACCGGTAAATGGCGATATCATTATCCTGAGGTCAAAGGGTAGTTCCACAACCTCTTAACCTCATTTTTTTTTTTCTTTTCATGGCACTGGGAAGCAAATCCAGGGGAGCATTATCAATGAGTTATATTCCTAGCATTTCATAAAAAAATGTTTTATTTTTATTTATTTACTTGAATTTTTTATAGATATTGATGGACCTTTATTCATTTATTTATATGCAGTGCTAAGAATTCAACCCACTGCCTCACACATGCTAGGCAAGTGCTCTCCCAGTGAGCCACAATCACAGCCCCAAAATATTTTATTTTGAGACAGGGTTTTAGTAAGTTGCCAAGGCTGGCCTTGAACTTGCAATCCTCCTGCCTCAGCCTCCCAAGTTACTATGATTACTGGCATGTGCCACCATACCAGCTTTAACTCCCTTTTTAAATTGAGATAGGTTCTAACTAAAGCCTAAAAGTTTCTTCTAATCATTTTGCAATTTAACTGTTCTTTTTAACAGTGAGACCGAATTGATCATGTGACCCACTGAACATGACTCTGCAAGTCAGTGCCAAAATGGGGTTAAAACCCAGTGGTGGGCTGGGGAGATAGCTCACTTGGTAAAGTGATCACCTTGCAAGCACAGGGCCCAGGGTTTGATCCCCGGCACCAAAACAAAACAAAACAAAACAAAAAAAAAAAAAAAAAAAAAACAAACCCAGTGGTAATCAACTCCCAGTATGACACTCTTGTCAGGACTACATTCTTGTAAGTCATATCGAGGATTAAAATCACTGTCAACAGAAATAACTGTATCTGGTGCTGTTAAGTTCATGCCAATTCCACCTGAAAACCACGCAAAAAAGAAGCATGATCAGGCAATCATTTTACTTAAATATGTGTCCCATAAAAATTATCTTCCTCTTGGGTGAAAGTTGGCTAGTGCAACTCTTCTTCACTAAGGGGAATATTTTAAGCTGTATTTAGTTGTTTGGAACATAGTCATAGGCTATCACTGCCACCTGCTGGCAAAATGTGGTAATAAACTCACCTCTTGAAAGTTGGAAACCCATTAAATGAAAATGCTGCAGAACTATAGCAAAAACGTGATAACAAATGACAATCAGTGTTTGGAAAGGTTAACATCCAGGACTGCATCAGATCCTAGGTAATCTACTAAGGCCTCCAGGGAGATTAATGGAAAAGCAGAGGTTTCTAATTTTAGATGATTCAAATATCTGCTCTCTAAATATGAATAACACAAATGGAATTCCTCTCCAAACCTGATGATGCAGTTGACCAGATCCTTCAAGTTTCCCCTAAGACTAAACATGAGACAATGGAATGAATGGCTCTGATACAGGGTGTGGAACATGACCTTGGAAGAGACTGAGGCCAAAGAAGTCTGATTATATCTTATTATTGAGTTTATTAGACAGAAATACATACACAGGAGAAATAATCTCCTTATACTCAAGGATTATATCTAACACTTCTTTTATATACCCATATAGAACAAAGCACTTAATAAATGCTTTAAAAATAAGTCTGAACTTTCTTTTTATAAATATATTAATCTCTCTTTCATCAAGGACACACATCCTTTTTGTATTCCTATATGTATTCCATATGAATTAATGTCTATAAAAATAGGAAAATGAGACTCAGATTATGAATTCAAAATTGATTTAAGGTCTTTTTGATTCAGGATGTAAGGAAAATTCCATCTCCCATAATTGATTTCAAGTTATTTAATAGTATACAAGAGCACCCCATTACTGACAAAGCACCTCGGATTTCATATGATATTTATGATTTAAGTCATATAGAAAATTAAATAATAATTACAAATAGCTGGCAGTTTCACTATGATCACATTTTAATAACAAAATGTTTGTTAAACTTTTAAACACTATTCCAGGGGTACTCATGGATGAGGGGCAACTAGAAACAAGATTATCTTATTTTCCAAATTCACAGCTGGGAAGGAGAGCTGCCTCCACTGAACATAAATAAAACTTCCTCAAAATCACACACAAAAAAAAAAAAAACCACAGGTCAAAGCAGATCAGAATTACTTTCTAATAAGCTCAGGTTCCAGCCTCACTTCTTTGTGACATTACAGCTTAGATTGTTTGGACAGAAAAGAGCTCCAAAGTAGAAGTCCAGTACTATGCTACATCAACTGCCTTGATTCTCTCCTTTTATTATACTCCTTGGTAATAACCTCACTTTTCAGAGAATTATGAAAAAATGCACCAATGTTTGGGATGTAAAAGTACTACACCAGTCCTTTTTTGTCTGCTTTCATCAATATTATGTGGTTTTTCTGCCCTGGTACTCAGGAGAAAAATAAAAATGGGCTGCTGTCCAAAGTTCTTTATAGGCAGGTGTCTCTCTTCTCCTCTCATGGAACCATCCACATGCTCATAGCCATAAGCCTTTAATAGACAAGAACAACAACAAACAAACAGAGCTTAACTCTTTTCAAGGACTCCTTAGGAAATAAAAAAGCCAAGTCATTCTTAAACCAAATGCCTACATTGTCCTTTCCATATCCAGGCATGACCCTACTTTAAATAAATCCCATGGGAAAAGATCTAAATTTAGGGGGACAATACATCACTTTACCAAAACAAAAAACAAAAACAAAACAAAACAAAACAAAAACCAAAAAACAAAAAAAAAAAACCAAAAAAATAAAAACTCACCATAACACTCTATCCTGGATTTTTAAAACACAACCAGCCAAAGTTTTGGCACTTAAAACAGTTAATATTTAGTTTTAATTATTCCTAGGCAACTCTAAATATCCACCCTCGATGGCAGTTTCTATTTGCCGAGATAAAATCCTTAACTAGTCAAGCAGTAATACAAGGACTTAGGAGCCTGCCTGATTACCCAGCATCTGCTTTTCAATGAAGCTTCCTGGCTCTCCACTTACCACCATGCATCAGGTCAGGAAGGGGAATTATAAACTCATCATGTTTTGACAGTGGAGATTCCACTTGCATTTCTGTAAGTTTTCAGGTTACTGAAGTACTTGGAGGGTATCAAGTGGATCTGAGAGACCACTCTAAACTAAAATTTAAAACTCTAAGTTCTGCAGCTGATAATCTACCAAAGGCTCAAAACTCATCCACTGTTTAAGCTTTTTCCCATTATCCCACATCAATTTTATTACATATAAAACAGAGTTCTCAGGTAATTGCCTACATTCCCTATCGTCCATAGAAATAATTGGTCTTACCTTCCCCTGCATGATTTGTGGGATCTCAATACTATCAATATTCATTTTCTTACTAATCCTGAATAAGTACACAAGTGTTGAGCTGAATGTCACAAGACACTGAAAGTTTCTGTCACTGAAACACAACTTATCATATTTCTGAAGATACTCAACATTTTCACATCTGCTTTACTTAGTGCTGTCCCTTCTCCTCATCTTCTTTTGGTTCTGAATAATGTTTGTGCATTTTCTTCCTCTGTAACATTTCCACACCACTTATTATTCATCATGGACCTATTTGATCAGTAAATCTAAAAAAGTCTTCAGTAATGTAGTGACCCAGGGGAGTCACCTTTGTAATCCATATAGTCTTGGAGAATATCAAACATCTGGGTCATTTGGGAGAAAAGTAAATCTCAATGGCCTCTGGCAAGGAAAAGAAAAGAAGAAGTTAGTATCTAAGGTGAGTTACCCTCACACAAAATTTATCAAAGAATACAATTTTATAAGTAAGTCAAATGCTAAAGTAGAAATATAAATGTCACATAACTTTCTCAGAAACTCAACATAGTTTACATAAGAATACAAAGTGCCTCCACATGTACCTGCATCCTTCAGAGCAGTTTTAAAGAGACAGTGGAGATATTCTCAGGGCACATGTCAATTCACCAGGAACTATGGAAAACCTAGCGCAACCAAGAAGCCTATTTCTGGAATGTCACTTCACTCATTGAAAATAAATATAAACTTTTACTTTAATAGTTAAATAAATAAACACATGAAGAGTAAGTGGCAAGATTCACTTATGTGTGTACCCCTTCCCCAAGATCTTGAAGAGCTGTGGCAATTATCTACTGCTATTCCCCACTTGGGGGTGTAAGTCAATATCATCTATAAAAGTCTGAGAAGCATCACTTTAGAGAAGTAATCCCCCATGATACATGAGGAAACTTGCATACAGATAGTGAAAAGAGAAAAGAATTCCAAATAATGCATTAAGAAGAAAATCAAGCTGAGATCTCCTTGTTATCAGACATTGTTTTAAATTTTTTGTTTTAAAAAAGAAGTACAGTGTTGACAAAACAATATTCTTTTTAAGAAAATGAATTTAATTTAAGCTTACCACAAAGATAAGATCAAGTGTGAGGGAGAACTCCTGACAGATTGTAGCCCAAATTGTTGGGAAATCATTGAGCTTAAATAAAGATGAGTACTTCAATTCTTATCTCATCTCTGACATTTGCTAGCTATATGACTTTGGACAAGACCTTTCTGGGTCTGGGACATAAAAAACTTGGATGAAGGGTATTTATGGGCTTTTATCCATCTCTAACACACTTATGTTGATATGTCAAAGAAAATTAAGCACAGTAATACATGCAATTATTTAACTTGCAAATGAATGGAAAATTTTGCCAAATCTGAAGTTTTAGGTTAGTTCAGGCCACACCTGGGACAGTCATCCTAAAGGGAAAATTTTGAAATTCTGGTCTTCTGATACCCAGCTCACATTTCTGGGAAAGACTATTCTAAGTACCCCTTGAGTTTAAATCAAACCCCATAGGTTAACAAGAATAAGTGCTTACTGAGCCTTTATTATGTGTCAATTTAGCACAAAGTACCAGCAGGCAATTATAAAAGAAATGCTCAATGCTGATTCTGTCCTTCTGGCTCTAAAAAATATAGCTGGACTGATCAGGTGAACATACACTGATCAACCAGGCAGTAGATTAAGGTAGGGCTTGCCAAGTGCTGGAGAGGGATCCTAAATACTATAGAAATTTAGGAATGAATGAATAATGATGGGGAAGAGTGGGGTGGAATGAGATGGAATAGGGTAGGTGTATAATTTTAGAGAAAGCTGACACTGAATTAGGGTCTTGTAAAAGAGAAAACTTGTATCAGTCTCATGAAATAAGTAAGGTCCTCATTAATTAGGTTTTAAACAGTCACCAGCTGAAAGCAGTACATATATCTATACCTGGAATGCAGGAAGTCCAGCAGCTTATCCAGCAGGTGAAGTTTCCCACTAGCCTCAATCAGGTGGTCTCCAAATTCTAAAGGCTCTGGCTGTAAACCTGGAAAAGAAAGGGCCCATTCCCAATCTCATGCCCTGACTCAGGGTAAACTTCTTGGATAGAAAAGTCAATAGGTAGGCAACAGCAAGAGAACCCTTGCTCCTTTTACTTCATTATGTCCCTTAGTCACATCTATTTGAGGCACTTTGTAACTATTTGCGTATGTCACTATCTCAGTGCAGCTTAACACCAATTTCAGAGCCTGGCACATCCAAAAAGCCTAATAAATACTTGCCTAGGAATCAAACCCACTTTTTAGGAAACTGAGGCAAAGGGAGATGCCAAAGGTCAAGAAGATCCAAAAATAAATGCTAAGGCTCTCACTCTAGAAAAGGAATCCAGAAACAGTCTTAGGTGTATATAAGTGATTCTCAAGGTATGGGGTGGCAGTCAGAATATTCTGAAAGGGGACATTGCCTGGGAATTTTCTCTTAGTTGGGGCAAAACTGCCCCTGAGACCACTGCCCCAGATGCCTGGAAGTGTTTTCTTTGAGTGCTGCTGCTGCCCACACTGCTGCTGCACACCAGAGGTCTTTTCTCTGGGCATGCCTGTGGTCTACACTGCTGCCACTGACATTGCTGCCCCTGACATCCCTGCTGCCAAAGCTGGTACTACTCCCTGGAGGTCACCTGGAGGTCTTCTCTTTGGTTGCCACTGCAGCTACAGCCACAGCTGCCACCACTGCAGCTGCTGATCCCCCACCATTGCCAATAACACAGATGACTGAGCTGTTGCTGAGCACTTGCCTGCTGTCACCGCCCCCCTGCCACTTACCTCTTCTACCACTGGCCAGAGGTTTGCTGCCAGGGAGACTCCAGCTTTGGTTGCACAAGATTGCATCCATTTTGAGACACCAGTCAGAGCCTGAGGTATGAGATACTGGTGGGTTTCCTGCTATTGCCATCTTGGGGAGTCAAGGAGAACCTCTCTGGGGACACCACCAGGACCTGGAGGTTGAATGTCTGGTACCTGTGCATTTGCCTGTACTTGGGGTCTTCCTCCTGGTGGTGCTGGTTGCTGCCATCTAGTTATTGTCTCTCAGGATTGCTCATCCCTGGTGGTCTATTTCCAAATTCCAGTATCATTGAGATCTTGGGACTGCAACATGGTCAAACCTAAGACATCTGAGGCCCAGATTTGTGGGATAGTGACTAGGTCTGTCAGGGCCAATATGGGTCAGGCAGTCTGTGGGAAGTCAGAGGCAGGGCTGAAAAGCATTTGGATGCTAGCAGAGACAGTTTTTCAATTTTCCACTGAGATTTATTTTATTTTATTTTTTCCTCTGGCATCTCGCTCCACCTTTTTTGGAGCATGGTGTTTTTCATACACCACTTTGTTGAGGATGGAAATATATGCATGGTGTTTTGCAGTTCTGCTGTATATTCTTATATTTTTAACTTTTTTCTTTATATATATATATTTACATATAAATATATATATATATATATATTTACATATTTATATATATATAAATATATTTATATATATATTTTTAAATATATTTATATATTGTTATATATTTATATATATATATATATTTTTAAATATATTTATATATATATTCTTCCTCTTCCTCGTCTGTTTCTCTGGATTCCCTTTCTAACTTTTCTCCCCCAAATGGTCAATCTCTGTTGGTTCTTCTTCCACTGTTTCTGTGGATTTTTGCTTGTGGTTTCTCTCTTTCTCCTTCATGAGCATCATGTCCTGCACTATTTCTGATTTCTCAGTGTCCAATATTTGAGATTGCAAATCCTTTTGGCAAATTTTCTGTTTATATTGTGGACCATGATTGAACTCATCATTGCTGTTTATAGCTAGAAGGCAGTGGACATCTTGGTGGAAGCTATTAGATTTGAGGATGTGTATTGTTTGTACTGGGTGCTGTTGATGTTGGTCTTCCTCTTAATGGTGGTATACTAGAAAACTTCAGGGACAACATAGTTCTATAGGATAGAATCTGTAGTACCACAGATTCATTCTACTAGATGGGAAAACACACAAGCAACATGAAAAACAAGGGAAAAAGGTGCCCAAAACAAAACAAGATGTCCCAATATGAGAATCCACTAACATAACAGTAGAAGAAATGTCCACAAAGGAGTTTAGAATATACATAGTTAAACTGATCTATGATTAGAGGATGGTATAAAGAGTGAAATCAAAGAGATAAAACAGGAAGTGAAGGATCACTTCAATAAAGTGTTAGAGATTGTGGGAAAATAAAAACAAGCAGAAATCCTTGAAATGAACGTATCCATAAACCAAATTGTACTTGTAATGGTTAACATCACCAATAGACTAAACTATTTAGAATACAGAACCTACAGAACCTCAGGCAATGAAGAAAATATTACTTACTATGGAAAATAAAGTTGATCATGCAGAGAAGATGGCAAAAATCCATGAACAGACCTTCCAAGAATTATGGAAAAACATGAAAAGACCAAATATAGGAGTGATCTGGATAGATGAAGGAGCAGAGGTATAAATCAAGGGAATTCACAATCTTTTCAATGACATAATATCAGAAAATTTCCCAAGGCTAAAGAATAAAATGGGAAATCAAATACAGGAGGCTCACAGGATTCCAAATGTACAATATTACAGCAGACCCACAACAAGACACATTAAAATGAGAATGACTAAAAGACAGAATAAGGGTAAATTCTTAAAGACTGTGAGAAAAAAAAAAAGCAAATTACATATAGGAGAAAACCAATTCAGATCTCAAGTGATTTCTCAACCTAGAACCACAAAGCTAGGAGGTCTTAGAACAACATATTTCAAACTTGGAAAGAAAGTGGATGCCAACCAAGAATTTTATAACAAACAAAATAAGCTTCTGATTTGAAGATAAAATAAAAACCTTCCATGAAAAACAAAAGGTAAAAAAAATTCACAATTAGAAAGTCTACACTAGAGAAGATTCTCTTCAAAATATTCCATGAGGATGAAGAGGGAAAGAAAAAGTGAAAACCAGCAAAGGGAGAAACTACACTAAATAGTCAAAGAAGAAACTACATCAAATTAAAAGCCAGAAATAAACCAAATGACCATGAATACAAATCATATCTCAGTAATAACCTTGAATGTTAATGGTCCCAATTCATCAAGCAAAAGATATAGCCTTGCAGATTTGATTAAAAAACAAAATCCAACAATAAGTTTTCTCCAAGAGACTCACTTCATAGGCAAAGACATCCACAGACTGAAGGTGAAAGGATAGGAAAAAACATATCACTCATGCAAATTGTGGAAACAATCAGGGGTTTCCATCCTCATATCAGAAAAGGTGGACTTCTAGCCAAAGTTATTCAGAAGGGACAAAGAAGGTCATTTCATTCTACTGAAGGGAATTATACATCAGCAAGACATAAAATTATAAATATATGTGCCCCAAACAATGGAGCATCTATGTACATCAAACCCTTCACAATTTCAAGAATCAAATAGACCGCAGCACAATAATACTGGGTGACTTAACACATCTCTCTTACTACTGGACAGATCTAAACAACATCTAAATAAAGAAACTATAGAACTCAATAATACAATAAATAACTTAGATAACAGACAAGTATACAATATTTCATAAATAAGTGATACACTTTTTTCTCAGCAGTACATGGATCCTTCTCTAAAACAAACCACATCTTATGCCTCAAAGTAACTCTTAGTAAATACAAAAAAAATGGAGATAATACCCTACAGTTTATCAGATCATAATGGACTGAAATTAGAAATCAATGATAAGATAAAAAATAGAAGCTATTCTAATATATGGAGACTAATACACTATGGAATGACAAATGGATAGTAGAAGAAATCAAGGGTGAAATGAAAAAATACCTAGGGTAAATGAAAATATGGATACAACAAACCAAAATCTCTGGGACACAATGAAGGCAGTACTAAGAGGAATGTTCACTGCATTGAGATCACTTATTAAAAGAATAAAAAGTCAACAAATAAATGACCTAAGTTTATATCTCAAAGCCATAGAAAAAGAACAAATCAACACCAGAAACAAGAGAAGACAGGAAATAATTAAAAGCAGAACTGAAATCACTGAAATTGAAAAAGAAACAACTAAAAAAAAATTGACAAAAAAGTTGGTTCTTTGAAAAAATCAATAAAATTGACAAATCCCTAGCCTCACTAATGAAGAGAAAGAGAGAGAAAACCTGAATTAACAAAAATACAAGATGAAAAAGGAAATATCACAACAGACCCAACTGAAATACAGAATAATTAGAAATTATTTTGAAAATTTATACTCCAACAAAAGAAAATACTACAGACATTGACAAATTTCTAGAGACATATGACCTATCTAATCTGAATCAGGAAAAAATACATGATCTAAACAGAATA
The DNA here is from genome assembly GCF_902686455.1 of Sciurus vulgaris. NCBI lineage: Eukaryota > Metazoa > Chordata > Mammalia > Rodentia > Sciuridae > Sciurus > Sciurus vulgaris. The sequence goes on along the minus strand of NC_136474.1, from coordinate 1,044,307 downwards.
ATTTTAAGTAATAAAATAGGAAATGCCATTAAAAGCCTACCAACAAAGAAAAGCCCAGAACCAGAAGGATTATCAGCTGAGTTATAAAGATCTTCAAAGAATTAATACCAATACTCCTCAAATTATTCCATGAAGTAGAAGGAGGGAACCCTTCCAAACTCATTCTATGAGACTAATATCACCTTGATACCAAAATCAGGCAAAGACACATTAAGGAGAGAAAACTTCAGACCAATATCCCCGATAAACACAGATGTCAAAATTCTCTCAATAAAATCCTGGGAAATTTCTACCAAAAATATTAAAAAGATAGTGCACCACTATCAAGTGTGGTACATCCCAGGGATGCAGAATTGGTTCAACATATGGAAAACAATAAATGTAATTCAACATATCAATAGACTTAAAAACAAGAATCATTATCTCAGTAGATGCAGAAAAATAAATGCATTTGACAAAATACAGGACACCATCATGTTTAAAAAACTAGAAATACTTAGGTATAGTAGGAACATACCTCAACATCATAAAAGGCACATATGTTAAACCCAAGGCCAACATAATTCTAAATGGAGAAAAATTGGAAAGCATTCCCTCTAAAATCTGGAACAAAACAAGAATGCCCTTTCATCAGTTTTATGCAACAATATCCATGAAACTCTAGTCAGAGCAATTAGAAAAGAGAAAGAAATTAAAGTTATACAAATAGGTAAAGAAGAACTCAAACTATCATTATTTGCCAATAACATGATTCTTTATTTAGAAGATCTAAAAAATTCCACCAGAAAATTTCTAGAATAAATATATTCAGCAAATTAGGAGGATATAAAATCAATACCCATAAATTAAATGTCTTCCTATACATTAGTAATGAATTCACTAAAAGAGAAATAAATAAAATTATACTCCTCCCCTCCAAAATGAGAGTAAATTATCCCATTCACAGTAGCCTAAAAAAAAAAAAATGTATGGATCTAAAAAAAGAGGTGAAAGATCTCTACAATAAAACTACAGAACACTAAAGAAAGAAACTGGGGCTGCCACGCAGCGGAGTCTGCTTTAATGGACAATGTACTGCTATGTATGCCTGAAGTACTTGAAATGCAAATTTGGGACAACTTTGCATCTAAATGCTTAGCTGGATTAAGCTCCTGATGAGGATGGTTTTTCAACAAGTTGGAGTAAGCATGCAATCGGTACTTTGGTCTGGAAAACCATATGGTTCATCTCAAAGTATTGTAAGGAAAATTGGTACTAACTTATCTCTGATTCAGTGTCCAAGAGTTCAATTTCAGCTTACCAGCTATGCAACAGAATGGAGTCCCAACCACCTGGGAGAGGATGCAGTGGTATCTTTTGCTGATGTTGGATGGATAGCCACAGAAGGAGGAGAGTGTTCAACAATACTAAGGACAGAAATCAGGTCAAAGCCACCCCTTCTCAAAGACCTTCTTTTCTTTGAGAAGCCCCCAAGCAGACATATTTCCTTACCAAACTTGTCTCAAGAAGAGCCTCCACTGAAGACCACAACACTGGCCAATGAGGAAGCCCTGTAAAAGATCTGTGCACTTGAAAATGAACTTGCTACTCTCAGAGTTCAGATTGCCAAAATTGCAACTCTGCAAGAGCAACAAAATCTCACTGCAGGTGACTTGGTTTCTGCTATATCTGTTACCACGGACCCACCTCCACTACCACCACTGCCACCTCCTCTACCCTCTCCACCAGGGCTCCACCAAAGTAAATCTGCTATTGATCTGATTAAAGAGCAAAGAGGGCAAAAAGCCAGTGCTGGAAAGACTTTGGCTAAGAACAATCCAAAGAAATCTGACATGCCAAATATGCTAGAAATCCTTAAAGATATGAATAATGTAAAACTTCTGTCAGTTAAGAGGTCAGAGCAAGATGTAAAGCCCAAGCCAGTAGATGATACTGATCATGCTGCCCTCAAAGCAGAAGCTTTGAAAAAGAAATTTGCTTATTGGTATCGAAGCAATAGCGAAGGTGAAGTTGAAAAAGGATCTCCAAAGTCTGAATCAGAGACCACCTCAGAGACAGCATTGTTTGGGCCACGTATGTTGAAGTCTACAGACAAAATGAAGGCTTTAATTGAAAATGTTTCAAATTCCTAATGGATAATGAGCTGAGAAAAAATTTCTGGTTCAGCTGGTTTGTGAGGGCTGAATTTGGCTAGTAGAAATTGACACTATTTAGTAAATACCTGACTTTAGTGTTCAGTGGTCTCCTTTCTAACGTAGAGGATTAAGCAATAATGGAAGCACCATAACTTTGTTTTGCTTTATGAGATGGTCAGTTCTGGAGCTTCCCATAACATACGGAATTCTGACATGTTTTTCAAGTATAGCCAGGAGATGGAGGCTTCCAATCTTGAAAACATTCCTAAGATTTCAGAACACAGAAAGGACATTTGTGGATTGTACTGTGCATTTAAAATTCTTAACACTAATTTATCTGTACAAATGTTTTATATACATATGTTTGTATATAAAACAGTTTAAAAATTATCAATGACAATGAGGGTATTGTTATTTTCATATGTTTTCAATAAGCATTTACTCTTAGTGATGGATTAGCTGGTGTAGTTTAAGATGTTGGAATAAAATATTTGAGATTGGAATCTTCTTGTCAAACAGAACTTATATCTTAGATTCTCTCTCACATTTTTGGAGCTGAGCTTTGCATAGGAACCAGTGGATGTCCACTGGTGCAATTCCATATACTTTCCATTGGAGGGAAGTTGGGAACCAGGACAGCTGCTTGTACCTCATTGCCATTCATGTACTGGGGAAACAAATGTACTTCCCAAGTGGTGACAGATTAAATTATTGAATTCAATCACTTTAATACAAACCAGATATGCCATCTTTCTTTATTTCAGTTTAATAAATGGCACCATTAAAACGACTCATTGCTAAGTTAATAAATAATACTTCTGGAAATGTCAGCATAATGGGAGTTTAAAAATTTTTAATATTGGTCAAAATATTAATTTTATAATGAAACATTATTAAATAGGACTATGACTTTCTTATATATTATTTATCATTGGTCAGAATGCTGTTCTGATGAATTAATATTATGCAATGTAATCCTTAGATATTATTAGAAACTGGAGAAATGCCTTTCTCATCCAGGGCTTGTGGGGGCGCCTGGCAACCCAACCAGTGCTTGACAAAGATCCACTGGAGGAATGATGTTTGCAAGGACTCATCGTCCCGGGAGATGCCAGATGCTTGCCTCTGGGCTCTGGTCCTTTTTCTGCATTATGTTCCTAATATTATATTACTCATACTATTCCTTGGTAGTAATCACTGAGGGTGAAGGGAGTACTACAGAGTTTCCCAAGAATATTAATAAAACATTAGGGATTATAACTCCTTCTCAGCCACAAGTAGTAAAAAATCTTTTACCACTGTGTGATGTGTCTTCTTCCTGGGGTGCTTGTTATGAACATGTAATGCAGTACATAAATTTGGCCACAGAACCGTCTGTCTTTCCAACCATGGTTATGCAAAAAGCACCTCCCACAGTAGCTACTAGATATGGACTAGCTTATTTTATTAATGGCAAGCCCTGCTACCCCCCTAATGGCAAGCCCTTAGAGAAGGTAGATATAGATCTCCCCCTGTCTCTGACAGGGTGGTTTAATCCAGATGATGGTTTTGTTTATGTGTGGTTGTAAGGTAAAAGAATAAGGCTTCGCAACATTTCTTCTTTCCTACAAAAAATAGGTCACTCCTATAATAAACATTGGTACACAATGCCTTGTTCTGGGAAAAGGAGCTACATAAGACAAGGTAATTTATTTAGTAAAAAAACTTAGCCATGGGAACCATTGGGACTCTTGCCCTCCTGTAACTTAGCAATTTAGATATTAATCAGATGGACCTAGTAGAAATGGTCATGTGAGATTATTTGTCTATCACTTTAACCGTGAGAATAATAATAGTCTTAGGTCACATAGAGTTTAGATATTAAGGAAATAATCATTGTATTAGCTCATTGACTTAAATATTCTTAAAATAATTGTAATCTGTATGGTTACTGATTTCTCACAATCTTTCGGTAAAAGCAATTTCTGTCTATGCCTTGGAAACTTCTTTGATTTTATTAATCATAAGCCTGTCATCATAGCCTGAAGAAAAGTGTATATAAACCCAACCTTCCCCAGAATAAAGTGGGATTGATTGCACAAGAACTAGAGTCTGTGTCTTTCATTCTCCATCCATCGCCGATGCTGTCTCCCCGCACCCCGTTTACCAGTGTGGAACCCATGGACTCCTGCTAGGGCTGGACCCCAGCAAGGGCTTATAAGGACTTACTATAAGTAGTCATTTGTAAGTGTTCAATAAACTTTCATGATTTTCTATTTCTGATAAATTCAGCTATAGTTAATGCCAGACTTTCTTACCATAAATAAATATTTGAACTTTTAAAAATTTTATATCTAGTGAAGAAAAGTTTTACTTCCTGGGAGAATTAGGAGATATTAGATAAACATTTTAAGTTATTGAAAATGTGTGTTCTCCTAAATATTAACAAAAATTATCTGAGGTAATTTACATGGTTTGGTTTTTGGCTTAAGTTTAAACTGTGGTATGTTGTTAGATATTGTTTATAATTCTTTGGTATGTTTAAGAATTCTGCCTTTTAAGATATTCAGAAATTCACCTGACACATATTTTGGCCTCCTAAGAAATTTATATTTGCATCAGTATTGAATTTTGGCTAGTACTCCAATGTAAGGAATTTACTATTTTAAAATAAAATAAACTTTTACTTCCAAAAAAGAAGAGAAAGAAACTGAAGATAACATCAGAGGATGGAAAGACCTTCCATTCTTCGGGAAAGGCAGAAATAATATTATCAAAATGGCCATACTACCGAAAGTGTTATACAAATTTAATGCAATTCCTATTAAAATCCCAATAGCATTCTTCATAGAACTAGAAAAAATAATCATGAAATTCATTTGGAAAAATTAGAGATCCAGAATAGACAAAGCAATACTTAGCAAGAATAGTGAAGGAGGAGATATCACATTACCAGAACTTAAACTATACTACAGAGGTATAGTAATAAAAATCGCATGGTTTGGTGTCAAAACAGATACATAGACCAATAGTACAGAATAGAAGACACAGGGACAAACCCACATTAAAACAGGTATCTCTTACTAGACATGTGTGCCAAAAATATTCACTGGAGAAAAGATAGCCTATTTAACAATGGTGCTGGGAAAAATGGAAAGAACATGTAACAAAATGAAATTACACCTTTATCTCTCACCCTGCATGAAACTCAACTCAAAGTGGATCAAAGACTCAGGCCTAATAGAAGAAAAACTAGGCCCAAGTCTATACCATGTTGGCCTAGAATCTGATTTCCTTAACAAGACTCCTAAACGGCAATATGTTCAATCAAGAATCAATAAATGAAATGGATTCAAACTAAAAAGCTTCTTTTCAGCAAAAGAAACAATCAATAATGTGAAGAGAGAGCCTACAGAGTGGGAGAAAATCTTTACCACATGCACCTCTGATAAAGTAATAAACTCTAGGATATATAAAGAACTCAAAAAACTTAACACCAAAAACAAATAACCCAATCAATAAATGGGCTAACAGACATGTCACAGAAGTTATACAATTGATCAACAAATACATGAAAAATGTTCAACATTGATGGCAGTTAGAGAAATGCAAATCAAAACTACTCTAAGATTTCTTCTCACTCCAATTAGAATGGTAATTATCAAGAATACAAGCAACAGTGAATGTTGACAAGGATATGGGGAAAAAAGTACACTCATACATTTCTGCTGGGAATGCAAATTGGTGCAACCATTATGGAAAGCAGTATGATGATTCCTTGGAAACCTTGGAATGGAACCACCATTTGACCCAGGTATCCCACTCATTGGTTTATACCGAAATGTCTTAAAATTAGCATACTATAGTGATACAGCCACATCAATGTTTATAGCAGCTCAATTCACAATAGCTTAACTATGAAACCAACCTAGATGCCCTTCAACAGATGAATGGATAAGGAAAATGTGGTATGTAGAGATGATGGAATACTACTCAGCTTTTAAAAAAAATGAAATTATGGCATTTGCTGGTAAATGGATGGAGTTAGAGAATCTCATGCTAAGTGAAATAAGCCAAACACCCAAAATTAAAGACCAAATGTTTTCTCTGATATGCAAATGTTTATTCACAATAAGGTGGGGTAGAGGAAGAATAGAGTTACTTTATATTAGGTAGAGGGAGTGAATGGAAGGGAAGGGGTATGGGGGTAAGAAGGACAGTTGAATGAAACAGATATTTTTACCTCATGTACATATATGGCTGCATGACCAATGTGATCCTACATGTATAATCAGAAAAATGAGAAATTATTCTTTATTTATGTATGATCTATAAAAATGTATGAATGCATTCTACCAACAACTAATCAGAACAAATTTTAAAAACATAAAGAAAGAATATTATTGAAGTTTTCCTTCAAAATCTACATTCCTAGTGCCTCTTCTTCCTTAAAAAAAAAATTCTAATTGCATCTGATTAAGATACTGTTAAACTTTTAAATAGTTCACAGTGCTACTTGGCAAAAAGTCTTTAACACAAGTACAGCAAACCTTTTGCATTCTTTCTATACTGGAGCCTCCATGGCCAGATATTGCCTATCAGAGTGTGTAAAAAAATCCATTATTTGAATGAAAATGAAAACACAACACATCAATTTTGTAGGCAAGCACTAAAGTAGTGCTTAGAAACATACAGAAGTCAGTAAGATGAAGGGGAAGCAGCAAATGATTCTAAGAAGCATGTGGGTAGGAGGAAAAGCAAGTGAAAGTGCTACTTCAGAGGCTGAGTGAAGAGTATTTCAAGGAAAAAGTGATCTACTATGTCAAGAGTTTCTGAGAGGTTAACTAAAATGTGAATTGACAATCAGTGGGCATCACAGAGATCACTGGTGAACTTAGCATAGTGGCTGAGTAGGTTCAACACTAGAGAAAATCTTATCATGAAGAAATGCTCAGACAAATCCAGATTATGACACATTCTGTGAAACTACCAGTTTCATTCTTCATAACTGTCAATGTCTTCAAAGAAAAAATGGTCCCCTCCCCGCACCCCCTTGTTGTCAGATGTGGGTTGGCCTCTCGGGAAGGGAGTGAGTGCGACGGTGCCCCTTTGCCCAGACACCGGGAGCCAGGTTCTGTGACGCAGACTCAATTTATTCAGGAAGTGCAAGTTTATATATGAAGTGAGAACCAATCATTTTAATGAGATAGCCAGGCCACTGCTCAGGTTACATGTTTACACTACCATACTACAGGGAAGAGCAGACTTCTACTGGGGACCAGGGAGGCCCAAGAGGCATTGGGTCATCACAGAGTGTTCTCATGTGACATGATGAGAGCCCAGTGTTCTGTGCTCAAGCCCAGTCCATACCTTGGATCCATGTCTGGTACACCCCAGGATTCTCCTCACCCCCCCCGCCCCCCAAAGCTTAAAAACATTTGTAGATTGTAGAAAAATAGAGACATGGCAAATGCAATACAGAATCTATGGATCTTGGATTAAGAGAGAAAAAGAAAAACATAGCCATAAGGGATATTACAGGAACATCTGAAGAAATCTGATTAACATTAGATAAAACAGAGAAAATGAGAATAATCAAAATATATACAGTAAATACAGGTAGTTATTTTTTTTTTTTTTTGAAGAATTCTGCTATGATTCTTTGAAGAATTCTGCTATGATACCCAGAACTACTAAAGAAAAACAATATGGGGAAAAAGGGTACTGCCTCACCATCAAACAAATATGGGTGATCCACAAACTTTTGAAGCTGGGATAAAATATTCTGAAGTTTAACTTTCTTTGCCATTTCATTTTCAAATACATCTGTAATTTTGAAGAGTTAAATAAAAATGGACTAACAAATCAAAAGCAGAAACAAAGAAAAACCCAACTCTTTATAAATAGCCTTAATAATTTTATTGGACATTCCTCAAATTTATACTAACTCCCAAATGGCTCATCTGCACTGAGAATTAATAGCATATCCACATGGAACTTTTCTATACATCACTTTGTTTTGAGAAGAAAGTCTGTAAATTGAACTTGGGGGTGGTTTTTTATAATGACTGGAAATTTCTGAAATTTTCTTCTTTAACTTCTATTGTGGATTTAAGAGGGGGGAAAAAGCAAATAGAGGACAAAAGGCATGAAAGGATATTTAAAAGTGTTTGCTTCCTTGTAAAGAATAAGAAAAAAACTAGGCAAAAGGAAAAGGGGAAATTTCATCATGCAAAAACTAAGTCTGATACTCTTAACCCTGCCATTGCCTTACTGCAGCTGACCTGAGTATCATTCAGAATACAAAATGCTATATTCTTGCTATACAAAGTGAGTGCATTTATAAAATATTTCCCTGCCCCAAAATCACATCCTCATTTAGTTTCTAAATGGATGAACTGCCCTCTGATTACCTTGGTCTTTCATCAAAATACCCTTGTAGTATTTTTTCTGCAAAGCTGATATGACATGGTATATCACTACTTCTGTCTTCTTGGGAAGCTCTGTAGCTACCTCAGCTTTTACTCAGCAGAAATGGCTGCAAGAGGTTGTGTAGTTCACTTGCTGTGTAAGGAAAAAAATACAAGAAAGTGGTTCAAAAATATAACAAAGGCACTGAACTACTAGAGAACATATAGCAATTTAATTTCCTCATTTTCAAGCTAATTCTTCATTCTAGGTGAGTATACCAATTTTCACAGTACAGACACTCTTGCATTTACAAAGTGATTGCATTCTTATAAACCCACCACAAATTGAATATATCATGTAAGTAAAACATGTATTTGACAGACCTAACAAATCAAACATCACAGCTTAGCCCACCCCATATTAAATGTGCTCACAACACTTAAAATAGTCAACCCTAGCAAAATAATCTAACATAATAATATTTTATGAAAAACTGTTGAATACTTTATGTAATTTATTGAATACCTGTGTCTAAACAACACTGAAAACATAGAACACTGCACAGCATCAGGTATTTATAGCATGTTCACCTGGAGAACTGGGGATTTGTGACTTGCTGCTGCCACCCACCCTCACAGGACAGTACCTTACAACATATATCTAGCCTGGAAAAGACTGATACTCATGTTGTCATATGACTGAATAGTATCCCATTGTGTATATACACCACACTTTCTTTTTTAATCTGCTAATGGACATTTTAGGTTAGTTCCAAATTTTGGGTACTGTGAATGGTGCTGTAATAAACACAGGAGTAGGAATATCTCTGTAACATGTTGATGTCCCTTCATTTGATGGGATTACTGAATTGTACAGCAGTTCTAGTTTTTGTTTTTTGAGGAAACTTCATCCTGTTTTCCATTATGTTTGGACCAATTTATTCCTGCGAGAAGTATATCAGAATTCCTCTTTCACCATATCCTTGCTAGCATTTGTTAGTTTTTTTGTCTCTTTGTAAAAACTGTTCTCACTGGGGTGAGGTAGCTTCTCTTTGTGCTCATGATTTGCATTTCCCTGATGATGAATGACTTTGAACATTTTATTTTTTTTATTTTTATTTTTTTTTAGTTTATCCTAATTGTGGATGGTTTTATTTTATTTTTTTATTATTTAAACAAATGGGAAACAAGTTGTTTGTCTATTTGTACATGGGGTCAAGGCATACCATTTGTGTAATCATAAATTTACATAGGGCAATGTTGTTTGATTTTTTCTGTTATTTTTTCCCTTCCATCACCCCTCCCACCTGTCTTTACCCTCTATACAGTCCTTCCTTCCTCCATTCTTACCACCCTCCATATCCATAACCCTAAAACTAACCCTAACGCTAATCCCTCCCACCCCCATTATATTTCCTCATCCGCTTATCAGTGAGATCATCTGTCCTTTAGTATTTTGAGATTGGCTTATCTCACTTAGCAAGACATTCTCCAATTTCATGCATTTGCCTGCAAATGCCATAATTTTATCATTCTTCATGGCAGAGTAATATTCCATTGTGTATATATGCCACAGTTTCTTTATCCATTCATCAACTCAAGGGCATCTAGGTTGGTTCCACAATCTGGCTATTGTGAATTGAGCAGCTATGAACATTGATGTGGTTGTATCTCTGTAGTATGCTGATTTTAAGTCCTTTGGGTATAGGTCAAGGAGTGGGATAGCTGGGTCAAATGGTGGTTCCATTCCAAGCTTTCTGAGGAATCTCCATACTGCTTTCTAGAGTTGCTGCACTAATTTGCAACCCCACCAGCAATGTATGAGTGTATCTTTTTCCCCACATCCTCACCAACACCTATTGTTGCTTGTGTTCTTGATAATCACCTTTGTAATTGGGGTGAGATGAAATCTTACGGTAGTTTTGATTTGCATTTCTCTTATTACTAGAGATGTTGAACATTTTTTCATATACCTGTTGATTGCATGTACATCTTCTTCTGTGAAGTGTCTGTTCATTTCCTTAGCCCATTTGTTGAATGGAATATTTGTATTCTTAGTGTAGAGGTTTTGATTTCTTTACAGATTCCGGAAATTAGTGCTCTATCTGAAGTATGAGTGGCAAAGATATTCTCTCACTCTGTAGGATCTCTCTTCACATTACTGATAGTTTCCTTTGCTGAGAAAAAGCTTTTCAGTTTGTTGTTGTTTGTTGCTTTTATTTCTTGTGCTATGGGAGTCCTGTTAAGGAAGTCTGATCCTAAGCCAACAAGTTGAAGGTTTGGACCTACTTTTTCTTCTATAAGATGCAGGGTCTCTGGTCTGATTCTGAGGTCCTTCATCCATTTTGAGTTGAGTTTTGTGCAGGGTGAGAGATAGGGGTTTAATTTCATTCTGTTGCATATGATTTTCCAGTTTTCCCAGAACCATTTGTTGAAGAGGCTATCTTTTCTCCATTGCCTATTTTGTCACCTTTGTCTGGTATTAGAAAATTGTATTTATTTGGGTTTGTGTCCATGTCCTCTATTCTGTACCATTGATCTACCTGTCTATTTTGGTACCAATACCATGCCATTTTTTTTACTATTGCTTTGTAGTAGAGTTGAAGATCTGTTATTGTGATACCCCTGCTTCGCTTGTTCTACTGAGGATTGCTTTAGCTATTCTGGGTATTTTATTCTTCCAGATAAATTTCATAATTGCTTGCTCTATTTCTGTAAGATACATCATTGGGATTTTAATTGGAATTGCATTGAATCTGTGTAGCACATTAGGTAGTATGGCCATTTTAACAATATTAATTCTGCCTATCCAAGAACATGGGAGATCTTTCCATCTTCTAAGGTTTTCTTTAATTTCTTTCTTTAGTGTTCTGTAGTTCTTATTGCAGAGGTCTTTCTCCTCTTCTGTGAGATTGATTCCCAAGTATTTTATTTTTTTTGATGCTATTGTGAATGGGGTAGTTTTCCTAATTTCTCTTTCTGAAGATTCATCATTTATGTATAAAAATGCATTGGATTTATGAGCATTGATCTTGTAACATGCTACTTTACTGAATTCATTTATGAGTTCTAAGAGTTTTCTGGTGAAATTTCCAGGTTCCTCTAAGTATAAAGTCATTAGCGAACAGGGATAGTTTGAGTTCTTCTTTTCTAATTCGTATCCCTTTAATTTTTTTGGTTTGTCTAATTGTTCTGGCTAGAGTGTCAAGGACGATGTTGAATAGAAGTGGTGAAAAAGGGCATCCCTGACTTGTTCCAATTTTTAGGGGGAATGCTTTCAGTTTTTCACCACTTAGAATGATATTGGCCATGGGCTTAGCATAGATGGCCTTTACCATGTTAGGGAATATTCCCACTATCCCAATTTTTTCAAGTGTTTTGAGCATGAGGGGATGCTGTATTTTATCGAATGCTTTTTCTTCATCTATTTAAATAATCATGTGATTCTTAACTTTAATTCTGTTGATATGGTGAATGACATTTATTGATTTCCAGATGTTGAATCAACCTTGCATCCCTGGGATGAAACGCACTTGATCATGGTACACTAACTTTTTAATATATTTTTGTATGCGTTTTGCTAAAATTTTGTTGAGAATTTTTGCGTCAATGTTCATTAAGAATATTGGTCTGAAATTTTCATTCCTCGATGTGTCTCTGTCTGGTTTAGGTATCAGGGTGATATTGGCTTCATTGAATGAGTATGGGAGGGTTCCCTCCTCTTCTATTTCATGGAATACTTTGAGGAGTATTGGAATGAGCTCTTCTTTAAAGGTTTTGTAGAACTCGGCTGAGAACCCATCTGATCCTGGAATTTTTTTGTTGGTAGGCTTTTGATGACCTCTTCTATTTCATTGCTTGAAATTGATTTATTTAAGTTTGTGTATCCTCCTCGTTCAGATTAAGTAATTCATATGTCTCTAGAAACTTGTTGATGTCTTCAAGGTTTTCTGTTTTGTTGGAGTATAGATTTTCAAAATAGCTTCTAATTATGTTTTTTATTTCACTCGTGTCTGTTGGGATATTTTCTTGTTCGTTCCGAATTTTAGTAATTTGAGTTTTTTCCCTCTTTCTCTTTGTTAGTGTGGCTAAGGGTTTATCAATTTTGTTTATTTGTTCAAAGAAACAACTATTTATTTTGTTAATTTTTCCGATTGTTTCTTTTGTTTCAGTTTCATTGATTTCTGCTCTGATTTTAACTATTTCCTGTCTTCTACTACTTTTGGTGTAAGTCTGCTCTTCTTTTTCTAGGGCTTTGACGTGTAGTGTTAAGTCATTTATTTGTTGATTTCTAATTCTTTTGTTGAATGCGCTCCATGAAATAAATCTTCCTCTAAGTACTGCTTTCCTAGTGTCCCAGAGATTTTGCTATGATGTGTCTTTGTTCTCATTTACTTCTAAGAATTTTTTTATTTCCCTCCTGATATCTCCTGTTATCCATTCATTATGTAATAGTGTATTATTTAATCTCCAGGTATTGGAGAAGTTTCTGTTTTTTACTCTGTCATTTATTTCTAATTTCAATCCATTATGACCTCATAGACCCAAGGGAGTATGTCTATCTTCTTGTATTTGCTAACAGTAGCTTTGTGGCATAAAATATGGTCTATTTTAGAGAAGGATCCATGTGCTGCTGAGAAGTGTATTCGATCTTTGTTGAATGGTATATTCTATATATGTCGGTTAATTCTAAATTGTTGATTGTGTTATTGAGATCTATGGTTTCTGTATTCAATTTATGTTTAGAAGATTTTTCAGTGGTGAGAGAGGTGTGTTAAAATCGCCTAGTATTATTGTGTTGTGCTCTATTTGATTTCTGGAATTGAGAAGGATTTGTGTGACGTACATGGATGAGCCAATGGTCAGGGAATAGATATTTGTGATTGTTATAACTTTTTGATTTATGCTTCCCTTAAGCAGTATGTAATGTCCTTCTTTATCCCTTCTGACTAGTTTTGGCTTGAAGTCCATATTATCTGAAATGAGGATGGATACTCTAGCTTTTTTGCTGTGTCCGTGTGCATGGTATGTTTTTTCCCATCCTTTCACCTTTAGTCTATGGGTATCTCTTTCTATGAGATGAGTCTCTTGCAGGCAGCATATTGTCGGATTTTTCTTTTTAATCCAATCTGCCAGTCTATGTCTTTTGACTGATGAGTTCAGGGCACTAATATTCAGGGTTATTATTGTGATATGATTTGTATTCCCAGTCATTTGACTCATTTTTGTCTTTTGACATGATTTGGTTTCTACTTTATTTGGCTATTCCTTTAGGCTAGTTCCTCCCGTTGCTGATTTGCATCATTGTTTTTCATGTCTTCCTCATGGAATATTTTGCTGAGAATGTTCTGTAATGCCGGCTTTCTTTTCGTAAATTCCTTTAGCTTTTGTTTATCATGGAAGGATCTTATTTCATCGTCAAATCTGAAAGCAACTTTTGCTGGGTATAAGATTCTTGGTTGGCATCCGTTTTCTTTCAGGGCCTGGTAAATGTTGTTCCAGCCCCTTCTAGTTTTTAGGGTCTGGATTGAAAAGTCCGCTGATATTCTTATTGGTTTCCCCCTGTATGTAATTTGATTCTTTTCTCCTCTCGTGACCTTTGAAATTCTGTCTTTATTTTGTATGTTCAGTATTTTCATAATAATGGTGTGGGTCTGTTGTAATTTTGTGTATTTGGAGTCCTATAAGCCTCTTGTACTTGGTTTTCCATTTCATTCTTCAGATTTGGGAAATTTTTTGATATTATTTCATTGAATAGATTTTCATTCCTTTGGTTTGTTTCTCTAAGCATTCCTCATTCTCAATAATTCTTAAATTTTTCCTTTTCATGATATCCCATAATTCTTGTAGACTCTGTTCATGATTTCTTACCATTGTTTCTGTTTGTTCAACTTTGTTTTCAAGAGTAAATATTTTTTTCTTCAATGTCTGAGGTTCTATCTTCCAGGTGTTCTATTCTATTGGTTTTGCTTTCTATGGAGTTTTTAACTTGGTTTATTGTTTCCTTCATTTCAGGATTTCTGGGTTTTTTTTTTTTTTTTCAGTATCTCAAACTCTTTATTGAAATGATCTCTTGCTTCCCGTATTTGGTTTCTAATTGTTGATTGGTGTGATCATTTAATGCCTGCATTTGCTCTTTCATCTCCTCCTTCAATTCCTGCATTTGCCCTTTCATCTCCTCATTTGCTTCCCTGATTGTTTTAATTATGTACATTCTGAACTCCCTTTCTGACATTTCTTCTGCTGTGCTGTCATTGGGTTTTATTGATATAGTATCTAGGTTTGTTTGGGACATTTTCTTCCCTTTTTTTCTCATATTGTTCTGATGTCAGTGTGACACTGAGATATTGCAGATTTCCTCTATTGGCTTATAGTGTCCCTGTAGATTTCCAGTGTATCACCTCCCAGCCTTCAGTTGCCTGAAATCTTGGAGTAACTTGATAATGCAGTGCTTCCAAAGAAAGCTGCCCCTAGCCTGCTACTGGTTCCAGGACTTGGAGCTGGCTCTGTGTGGAAAGGCTCTCACTGGGGGGCCTGCTCCGAGAAACTGGCCATTTGGGAGGAGCCCACTGCCAGAATGTGCAGGGCTGCCTGGGGAAGACTCTAGCTGCCCTGGCCTACTGTGATAAGCTGTTCCTATCCGAGACTCCCAGCCAGGCCGAGATTCACCCGATGGGGGATACTCACCCCGTGGCTCTATTTTAGTCCAAGTCTCTCAATGCCTCCCCTTCTTGAATCCTGGGTTCTGGAGTGACTGGAGATGCAGTCACCCTCTAGTCTGCCATCTTGGATTTCCCCATGGAAAGAGCCTGCTGCCGGAGGGGGCAGGGCCACCTGGAGAAGACTCTGTCTGCCCTGCCCTGGTCTCAGAGGCTACTTGCATGTTGGAACTCTCCACTGGCTCGGGGACTTGTGGCTTGCTCTGTGTAGAAAGGGTCTCACTGGGTGGTCTGCTCAAAGAAGCTAGCCTTGAAAGGCGCCTCCTGCTGGAGGGAGCCAATCTGCTTGGGGAAGTCCCTGGCTGCCCTGTCCTGGTCCCTGAAGCTACCTGCAGGCCAGAGCTCACCACGCTGGCTTAGGTACTTGGAGTTGGTTCTGTGAAGAAAGGCTGTCACTGGGATGCCTGCTCCGAGAAGCTGGAGAAGCTGGCCATGTGGGAGGACTGCACCGTTGGAGTGTGCAGGGCTGCCTGGGGAAGACTCTAGCTGCCCTGGCCTACTCTGATAAGCCACCCCTATCTGGGCCTGCCGACCAGGCCCAGCTTCACCTGGTGGGGGAGACTCACCCCGTGGCTCTATTTTAGTCCGAGTCTCTCAATGCCTCCCCTTCTTGAATCCTGAGTTCTGGAGTGACTGGAGATGCAGTCAACCTCTAGTCCGCCATCTTGGATCACCCCTGAACATTTTAATATAACTAACAATAATGCATTATATATCTCAAACCAGTTAGAATTCAGACATAATTTTGAATATACTCAACATAAAGAAGTTTGAGTATATGATATGCTAATTATCTAAATTGATCACTACTCAATGTACACATGAATTAAAACACCAATACCTCAAAAATAAGCACAAATATGTACATCAATAAAAATTCAAAATTCAAAGTACTGTTTCTATTGAATTTGTAATGCTTCTGTAAAATGGTAAAGACAAACAATTGTAAGCTGAACACACATAATTAGAGGAGCATCTGATTTCTGCCTTTACTGGGTTCTTCCCTATTCCTTCTGGACTTGTTCCTGGCTTTTAACCCCCAAAATACAAACATTTGAAGAACTTGATTCTTCTTATTAATAATATCATTTTCAAGAAACTGTTTTCCAGGGTATTCTTGCATTTAATCTCACTGAGCAGCGTAACAGACTAGAAATGTATGGCAAGTAATACTGTCACTATTTTTACAACAGTTAAGTGAGTCTCAGAGGAATTAAGCAACTTATTCAAGGACATACAGGTGAATGTGAATATTGCCAGCATTCAAACTTGAGCTTTTGACTTCTAATCCCTTGTGCGTTGACCAGGTATTCTGATATTCAAAAATAATGTAAATTAGAATTATACTTCACATAGGATTATCAGAAACAGAAAATAAAAATACAAGCAACCAGCTAAATCTGAAATTCAGATAAACAATTAATAGTTTTTATATACAAGTTTGTCCCATGTCCCATGTAATTGGATATCCTATATTTTATCTGGCAACTCTAAACATGGGAGAAATCAATCAGAGCAGGTTCATGAGGTAATCTTCATCCTGTGGTATGGGAATTTGTGCTATAAGAAGTCTTGCAACTCATGTTTAACCAGTACATACATAATCACTAGTTGGCCTCCTGCAATTTGTTTTGGACAATCAGCCTAGGATATTCAGATATTACAGGAATATTCAGATAATTCCACAAGGCAGAGGGGCACAGGTATAAGAGAAAGTTACTGGTTATATGGATGAAGGCTTCCCTTTACACTTCCATGTCCCACTCATCTCAGACTTTTGGTTTGTGCAAAGTGTT